>NC_056737.1:1356655414-1356687914 GCF_019279795.1 Protopterus annectens
ACAGTTCACTGTCTCTGGCCATGAACATGGGAACTGGCTCTGCCCAGGAGTGGCACTGGCATGACCATGCCCAATGTCAGATGAAGTGTTAGTAGCTGAGGTTGACTGCTGTCTGCTATGCCTGTGACCCCCATGGGACTGCCCAGGACCAAGTGCACATGGCCTGTCACATCATGGTGTGGATAGCACACTTCCTTCTATAGCGCTGGAGGTACTGCCACTAAGGGAGTGTGAGTGTACACAGCCATGTAGACTCTCAGCAGATGGTGTTGCTGACCTACATCCACATGTCCAATGCCCTACTCCAATCAGATGTTCCAGCACAGACAATGTTCGGTCAAAGACAGACACTGTCTCAGTCCACTGTCTATCTACTACATCAGTGAAACAATCCATCGTGTCATCAGTGTGGTGGAGCCAGTCACAGACGCAGACTGTGCTGCATCCATAACCCTGATCATCTGTCTGGTGTTGTGTTCAGAAAGTGCCTGTGCTTGCATGATGACCCATGATGTGACACCTGTGACAGGAGGTGGATGGGCAGCAGTCATCCTTTGAGCACCAGTTTCTACACTCGCTGATGTCATAGTTGTCACATTGTCCTGTTCAATGTCACCACCAACTCACCATCCAATATCTGCAGCCTCTAGGAGATGGGTATTTGTGGGCATACTGACTGGTTTAAGGGACAATGGGGAAAGAAGGTGTCAACCTCTGGGACAGATTTAGCCCCTGACAACCCCACCTGTGCCTCAGTATGGTCGCCATCATCATTAGGTTGTGAAGGGGACATACTCCAACCTCTCCTTTCACCTGTGAGGAGCCACAACTGCATTACCAGTCCCACATCTTCTTGACACTGATCCCATGCACAACACACAAACACACAACATACATAGACAGGACAGGCCCCTGTATAACATGCACTTCAGCTACATCCGGTGAACATTGCCAGTGCAATACACCTGTGAGGTACGCAATATGACAGTGTATGTGATAGAACTACACATAATACCCAGTACACCTATTCTGAGAATAATATGCCTGCTGTAGTATCACTGCCTCAGGTATGTACCATCTCCCCATTGTGTGTGAACAGGCATCTTGGAGTAATTACCTCTTTTATAGCAGGCTGTATATTTGTTCATAACTCTAAGGTGCAAACATGTTAATGTTTGTACAAATACACAGCTGTGATTACCCATTGTATGCATTGTAGTTAACTGCTCTGAAATGTAACATACAACTATTCTACTCTGGCTAGGCATAACAGTTGTGCCTAGGGCAAACTGGCAGTCCTTAACATTCTTAGGGTATATGAGATCTGTAAAACAACAGTATTACACTTACCAGGTACAGGACCTCAGACTCCAGCCACACCTGACGGACCCATGAAAATGTGAGGGAGAGGGATTATCAGCAATACCAAATGCTGTAGTGTTAGAAGGTAATATGTGGGTATATCCACATGTACATTAATGTGATACTGCCCACATTGCTGACATTCTGAGTATGTATGCACAACTGTGCATTAAAACCAAACCCCACAATGCAGATAGACCTGACACCCATGTACTGGTATGCAGAGCCTGCCACAATGACTGATACAGTATTACACTGGTGAACAAAGTAAGCTTAACTGGATGCTCCTCTGATGTGGACACTGTGGGACACACCTCCAGGAAGCATGGGGTGATGGATCCCTGTGAGGTGGTGGTTGATTCTATGTTCACCAGGAATTCCTCTGTGGCTGACAGTGGTTGTTCTGTTGCAAGCCCTCCACCTATGGCAGCACAATCCCTGGCCACAGCAGCTGCCCTTCAACATAGAGCATTGACCATATCTGTGGCCCGGTGTTGGACCTGCTCATAGGTCCTGTCCTGTTGACCTATTTGGTTAACCACTCTGACAAGGTCACCCCACAATGCTGCACACTTGTCATGATTTTGGCGACCCCTAGAAAGCAGAATGTGATGATGTAGTCTGAGGCCATCCAGTATAACATCATTCTCTGCAGTTGTGAATGGTGCATGCCTCCTGCGATACATCATTGCTGAAAGACAACAAGAGCATACACATTACAGGACCAGATACATCGACATCCACTATGTACAGACCTTGCACAACCAAGACAGCCTGCATAATCCACCGTTCCCTCACACATCATACCCCACAGTCTATCAACACACTACATGTGTGGCTAAAACCAAGATAGTAGCAATACTGGGAATGTCCCTATGTGCTGTAACAGATTCTGCTGTATGTGTCTACAGCTATCACCGCAGTCTACTGTGATGTGTCCCCTACGGGCAAAGTCCCACTAATATGTCATACAGCCACTGTTGGACAAACAGCTGTGTGATATTACATAACTATATGGGGCAGTCTAGCAACACCAGTGTGCCACAATGACAGACAGCAATGCAAAGCTTCTGTAGTATATGTTCCTTTTAGGCATCATACCTCTCCACTACACATATGTTTGCAGAATGTGAATGTGTGCCTCATAGATGAGGTCCTTTTGAAACAAACGTGGATGTATAATAAGTGGTTGGCCATTCACTGATGGTTGTTGTCAGAAAATAGAGAATCTGGCTGTTACATGCCAGACCTCTCAGAAAACACTTATGCTACAGTAATATCTGTTAGTCTATTCATAGTTTTACTTTGTATGGAAAATATGTATACTCTATTGCTGAGTTTGGGCCTGTGTCACCCCATTAATTATGACTATGACCTGAATTCCTGCTCCAGGGGGTTGATAGATATGTTAGCCATAGCTCTCAACCAATGAGGCATGAATATCAACAAAACAGTGACCTAGCCAGAGTACATCAGGGACAGTCAGGGACAGCTTTACTGTGTCAGAACTATTTATGTGTGACATTGACAGACTGACAGGGTGTGATTTACAGTACATTGTTTGATGTTACAGGAGTATACACCCTTACTTAGTGTCACTATGTCTAACATATTAACAACTAGCTTTCCTATATTAGCCAACAGTTGTAGGACAGAGTAACAGGAGCAGAGCTGAGATTTGATTCAAAGCAGGGACAGTTGCGAGGCATGCCTGTAGCTGCTGGACAGCAGAGTATCACCAACATGTCCATACAATAGATGTACTACACGCCTAATGCTGTAATCCTATTCCCCCATACCTCCATCCTCCCATCTGCACCCCATTTTATGGGGACATCTATTACATACCTGGTAGAGTGAAGTAATCCTTTTTTGAAGTGTTCCTCTGTAATTAGCTTGCAAAACTGTTGTCTTTGTGAGCAAAACAACATATAGACCTGTTCTCCTTAAGCAGTTGCTTGCATTTTAAAGGTAATGCTCATTAATAGGTAATTGTATGTGCACCACTCTGTGGCTCAGACTTGTTAATTGCATCCAAAACAGTTGAGTTGCACTTTCATTAGCCAGTAACATGGCACCACATTGGAATATTTAAGGCCTTCATGTAGGCCTTGGCCCTTTTCTTAGTCTTTCAGATGAACATTGGTGAGGTGTGGAGACTACAGCATCACAGAGGGTATGTACGAATACTGTCCACTATTATGATTTATGAGGTATGTCCACAGTTTTGCCTGATATGTTTGGCCAGTGTCCCATGACATTGTAATCATCTGGCAGTTCAGTGTTAAACATTGTGGGTTGAGGTCAGTAAAGAGAGAAACTTGTGAGTGTCACACGTCATACCCATCAAAATATGTATGCTAATGCAGTAGCTGCTATTCTATCAGCTCACTATCTTTGTAGGGGCAAACTCTTAAATGTGTCCCTATCACCGGACCTTTGCCCCCCTTATGTACGGTTTTGTCTATATCCATTGCTCTAGGGTTTTGTGATGTATGGTAGGTCTGTAGCAGTTAGCTTAACATACAGCTGTCTATGCTCCAGGCTGCAGCACACATACGGGGAATGTGAACACTTTGGAGGACAGCAAGCTGTATGCATAACTGTGGCAGCAGTATCAGCCCTGTCATTACAGCAAAGCCAGGGTAAGTGTAACCTTTACAGTCAAGTCAAGGCATGTGGTTAAGGTACATCTGTTATGCAACAGTACCACTAACAAGAGTAGTAGGTGACATTCAGTTAGGTTATACAAATATGTGCAGTGTGTCCCTACCTGCAGACCTTTGACTTGCAAAACAGGGTAGCAGATAATTCAGTAGTAGTAACATATGGGGATTAAATGTGCATGACTCAATCATTACTTGCTGTCTTCACAACAATGTAATTGATGTGTACCACACTGGATTCGAACCCAGGACCATGTGTGGCAAAATGTTCTGTATTCAAGGCATTTAACAGACTGAACTACTGAGTCAGTGTTGGAGCAGGTGTAGTTGCTATATATATATATATATATATATATATATATATATATATATATATATATATACATACATACATACAGACATACAGGCTGGGACACACATTGTCTGCATCCATCAGTATGTGCATGGCTTTCAAAGGCAGTTGTTCTGCAGCAGGGTCCCAGTTGAACATATGTACTGTGCCATGGATGCTTTAGCAGATGTGTTTAAAGATGTTGCAGGTAAAAGGGAACATTTAACTGCTATCCCAGGGCTCACATACTGCCATTATTAGTTATTTAGCTGTCTACTGGTGGATTTTTGCACCAGAGTCCCAGGTACACTCCTATTTTTCACTTGAGGTTTGCTTTCAGTCTGTCAGTGGCAATTAGTATGTATTGCTGGAAACACCTGTTTTAATTATGATCTCTGTGGCCTACTGGGTTAGTGCAGTAGGCTGTAGTTGATAGGGGCCTGGTTTTGAAATGTGGCAGTGGTGATTATTTTGTACATGTGCCTAACACTGTGAGAAATGCATAAGATCATTAAGGCACAGTAAAGCTTATTTATGCGGGTTTGAGCAGCGGGCTGCATTGTGGCACTCTGCTTAGCTCCATGCAAGCTCACATTAAAAAACTTAAAAAGAAAAGAAAAAGGGCATGATAGGACAGTGATGAAATGGGGGCAAGCAGGGGGAAAACATACTGAAAGGCATGTAGGGATGTGCAGGAAGGGTATAGGAAAGAACCATAGTTTTCCATTTCTTGTACAGTAACAGCTGTGCATTTTGACACACTTTGTGGATTAATTTGGACTCTCAAACCCCAGAGAGAGGGGGTGAGGGCAAAATAAATGTGTTGTCAAGCCAATTGGACCAAATTAACTGTGTCAAGTGGACATGTGCGCAAAATGGAGAGCTATGTATGGGGGCAATTTTTTTTTTGTGGGACAGGTGCCCATGTTATTTTTAATAAGGAGAGAGTGGAATGTTGGGGAAGGGATGTAGGTGCATATGGGGGTACGTTGGATAGAAAAGGATGCAATTGCAGATAGACAGGACAAACAAGACAGCAGACAAGGGCAGTGTGTGACAAATGAGAGGGTAAGCACTTTGGATGGGGAGGATGTTGTGGAATCTGAGATGAATGTGCCTCCAGACAGCAGCAGCCTGAATGACATCCACTCCCATGGGCAGTCAACACTGCACATTCACTGCCCTGACGGTGGCTGTGCTGGAGGCTGGGTGCCAGGGCAGCCAGGCCCCACCAGGTTGTCGAGTCTGCCCTCAGTCCAACTTAGGCATTGTTCATAGCTCCTATGAACAATCCTGCACACCATGGCTGGTAGTTGATCTTGGGTGGCTACCAGCCCTCCACTACTGCTCCCAGGGGGGGACCTTGTCCCCTGAGGCAGTTCCAATCAAAGGTGGTGCAAGGCCAGCAGAGGGGGCACTACCTGCTTGGGTCCCAGATGTGCCAGGACCCAGTACCATGGCTGGCTGAGGTATGTTAGGCAGATAAGCAGGAAACAGCCTACACTGGCATGCTGTGTTGATAGAGGTATACCAATGTATATAGGTTAGTTATGAACAAAACATTTTGTTAGTAATAATAGCATGCCAGAACATTGGAAATAACCCAATTACATTTCAATGCATATTATATGCAGTCACCCTAATGATAATGGACATCAGCTGGGTATAACAACCCTGTGTTTCTTATGCTTGTGCTATGCTGATGAGGTCATAACAAGGCTGAAATATGCATATCCATAGCTAATGAAGTTTGGCTTTATTGTCCTGAAATTGTCCATTGAAATGACTTCAAATGTAAAAGTCATGGGCAATCAGAATCACCATATAGCTGAAACACCTGATGTTCATAAGGGTCATTTGCATATATCCCATGTGCTTCTGTTATAGGAGGTTTGGGAGGTCACTGATTGGAAGTCCTAGCTTGGCTGGAGTTTTCATTTAGTTTTTACTGATTGGTTTTTCAGTGTGACCTTCTCACTCTTTGTTTTAATTTGTTAGTTGGGATATTTTGCAGTCACCCTAATGATAATGGACATCAGCTGGGTATAACAACCCTGTGCTTCCTCCCATCTGCACCCCATTTTATGGGGACATCTATTACATACCTGGTAGAGTGAAGTAATCCTTTTTTGAAGTGTTCCTCTGTAATTAGCTTGCAAAACTGTTGTCTTTGTGAGCAAAACAACATATAGACCTGTTCTCCTTAAGCAGTTGCTTGCATTTTAAAGGTAATGCTCATTAATAGGTAATTGTATGTGCACCACTCTGTGGCTCAGACTTGTTAATTGCATCCAAAACAGTTGAGTTGCACTTTCATTAGCCAGTAACATGGCACCACATTGGAATATTTAAGGCCTTCATGTAGGCCTTGGCCCTTTTCTTAGTCTTTCAGATGAACATTGGTGAGGTGTGGAGACTACAGCATCACAGAGGGTATGTACGAATACTGTCCACTATTATGATTTATGAGGTATGTCCACAGTTTTGCCTGATATGTTTGGCCAGTGTCCCATGACATTGTAATCATCTGGCAGTTCAGTGTTAAACATTGTGGGTTGAGGTCAGTAAAGAGAGAGACTTGTGAGTGTCACACGTCATACCCATCAGAATATGTATGCTAATGCAGTAGCTGCTATTCTATCAGCTCACTATCTTTGTAGGGGCAAACTCTTAAATGTGTCCCTATCACCGGACCTTTGCCCCCCTTATGTACGGTTTTGTCTATATCCATTGCTCTAGGGTTTTGTGATGTATGGTAGGTCTGTAGCAGTTAGCTTAACATACAGCTGTCTATGCTCCAGGCTGCAGCACACATACGGGGAATGTGAACACTTTGGAGGACAGCAAGCTGTATGCATAACTGTGGCAGCAGTATCAGCCCTGTCATTACAGCAAAGCCAGGGTAAGTGTAACCTTTACAGTCAAGTCAAGGCATGTGGTTAAGGTACATCTGTTATGCAACAGTACCACTAACAAGAGTAGTAGGTGACATTCAGTTAGGTTATACAAATATGTGCAGTGTGTCCCTACCTGCAGACCTTTGACTTGCAAAACAGGGTAGCAGATAATTCAGTAGTAGTAACATATGGGGATTAAATGTGCATGACTCAATCATTACTTGCTGTCTTCACAACAATGTAATTGATGTGTACCACACTGGATTCGAACCCAGGACCATGTGTGGCAAAATGTTCTGTATTCAAGGCATTTAACAGACTGAACTACTGAGTCAGTGTTGGAGCAGGTGTAGTTGCTATATATATATATATATATATATATATATATATATATATATATATATATATATATATATATATACATACATACAGACATACAGGCTGGGACACACATTGTCTGCATCCATCAGTATGTGCATGGCTTTCAAAGGCAGTTGTTCTGCAGCAGGGTCCCAGTTGAACATATGTACTGTGCCATGGATGCTTTAGCAGATGTGTTTAAAGATGTTGCAGGTAAAAGGGAACATTTAACTGCTATCCCAGGGCTCACATACTGCCATTATTAGTTATTTAGCTGTCTACTGGTGGATTTTTGCACCAGAGTCCCAGGTACACTCCTATTTTTCACTTGAGGTTTGCTTTCAGTCTGTCAGTGGCAATTAGTATGTATTGCTGGAAACACCTGTTTTAATTATGATCTCTGTGGCCTACTGGGTTAGTGCAGTAGGCTGTAGTTGATAGGGGCCTGGTTTTGAAATGTGGCAGTGGTGATTATTTTGTACATGTGCCTAACACTGTGAGAAATGCATAAGATCATTAAGGCACAGTAAAGCTTATTTATGCGGGTTTGAGCAGCGGGCTGCATTGTGGCACTCTGCTTAGCTCCATGCAAGCTCACATTAAAAAACTTAAAAAGAAAAGAAAAAGGGCATGATAGGACAGTGATGAAATGGGGGCAAGCAGGGGGAAAACATACTGAAAGGCATGTAGGGATGTGCAGGAAGGGTATAGGAAAGAACCATAGTTTTCCATTTCTTGTACAGTAACAGCTGTGCATTTTGACACATTTTGTGGATTAATTTGGACTCTCAAACCCCAGAGAGAGGGGGTGAGGGCAAAATAAATGTGTTGTCAAGCCAATTGGACCAAATTAACTGTGTCAAGTGGACATGTGTGCAAAATGGAGAGCTATGTATGGGGGCAATTTTTTTTTGTGGGACAGGTGCCCATGTTATTTTTAATAAGGAGAGAGTGGAATGTTGGGGAAGGGATGTAGGTGCATATGGGGGTACGTTGGATAGAAAAGGATGCAATTGCAGATAGACAGGACAAACAAGACAGCAGACAAGGGCAGTGTGTGACAAATGAGAGGGTAAGCACTTTGGATGGGGAGGATGTTGTGGAATCTGAGATGAATGTGCCTCCAGACAGCAGCAGCCTGAATGACATCCACTCCCATGGGCAGTCAACACTGCACATTCACTGCCCTGACGGTGGCTGTGCTGGAGGCTGGGTGCCAGGGCAGCCAGGCCCCACCAGGTTGTTGAGTCTGCCCTCAGTCCAACTTAGGCATTGTTCATAGCTCCTATGAACAATCCTGCACACCATGGCTGGTAGTTGATCTTGGGTGGCTACCAGCCCTCCACTACTGCTCCCAAGGGGGGGACCTTGTCCCCTGAGGCAGTTCCAATCAAAGGTGGTGCAAGGCCAGCAGAGGGGGCACTACCTGCTTGGGTCCCAGATGTGCCAGGACCCAGTACCATGGCTGGCTGAGGTATGTTAGGCAGATAAGCAGGAAACAGCCTACACTGGCATGCTGTGTTGATAGAGGTATACCAATGTATATAGGTTAGTTATGAACAAAACATTTTGTTAGTAATAATAGCATGCCAGAACATTGGAAATAACCCAATTACATTTCAATGCATATTATATGCAGTCACCCTAATGATAATGGACATCAGCTGGGTATAACAACCCTGTGTTTCTTATGCTTGTGCTATGCTGATGAGGTCATAACAAGGCTGAAATATGCATATCCATAGCTAGTGGGGTTTGGCTTTATTGGCCTGAAATTGTCCATTAAAATGACTTCAAACGTAAACATCATGGGCAGTCAGAATCGCCATATAGCTGAAACACCTGATGTTCATAAGGGTCATTTGAATATATCCCATATGCCTCTGTTACAGGAGGTTTGGGAGGTCACTCATTGGAAGTTCTAGCTTGGCTGGAATTTTCATTTAGTTTTTACTGAATACATATTATATGGAACACAACAATAAATAACATAACAGTCAGTACATTAACAGCATGCCAGTAGCAGTTACGGCATAAGGCCAACAACACAGGTAATTCAACAAGATATGTTAATATGCAATCATTGTAATACATAGAAATAATAAAACACATGCCCCAAAATAAAGCTTATAGAAGAACATATGTTAACAGTAAACCGTAACCAATGAATAACAATAATAAATATATAAAAAAAAACTAAAGTCCTGCTCTTTCTCCCTCGCTCACTTGCTCAAAATAAATCTACCTTTCTCATCACATCCTCCAATAAGACCATCATTCAATCTGAGCCCCACACTAAGCTCCTAGGTACTATCATAGATGATGAGCTCAAATTTAACTTGCGTTTCTTCCAAAGCATAAAAACAACCCACCAAAAACTAGGTATCCTATACCATAATAGAACATTTCTAATTCCCAATGCTAGACTTTCCCTAGCTTAGGCTCTCCTCTTCCCCTCCCTACTCTATGGCACCCCAGTCCTTACTAACATACAAGCTACAACCATGTCCAAACTCCAACAAACCTATCACAAGGTAGCTAGATTTGCCACAAACTTCCCTCACAACACTCACCACTGTCTTGAACTCAGCTCTCTACAATGGCTTGAATTCCCACAACTCCTACTATCACAGTTATAAAATTTACACTCTATAGTATACAAACCATCTGCCTACCCATCCCTCTCCTCTCTGGTATCCTCCTATACCACTACACATATTCTCCACACCTCCAACCAACTACTCCTGGATATCTTCCAACCCAACAAAACTGTTGTTAAATAACTCTACATTTCCACCATAGCCCAAACTTGGAACAAACTCCCCTTTCACATAAGATTTATTCCCCATACTAAACACTTCAAAAAGGAACTAAACCTTCACCTTCTTAACACCAAAAGTTGTTCCTGTCAAGCCCCTACCTAATCCACTACTATGCTATATCTCTTTTTTCACTCCTTCTACACTGACTTTCAGCTGCAAAACCTAACTTTTCCCCTTTACCCTTTACCCTTTGTCCTACTCTGATAATAAACCCCTAAGTTTTATTTCTCCACCACATGTACATATGTACACAACACTGCTTGCTCTTCTATGTGTATGCACACACTGCTTGCTCCTCTATTTAATTCCTCTCATCTCTCTGTAATGGGTAATCTTTGGAAAACCCAACTGAATATTCTGTCAATGTTAAAAAAATATTTTTGTTATCATGTTATAGTACTTTACGCCTTATGTATATTAGGAACTTATGTAATATAATTTTTCTATATATGCTTGTATGTACTGTAACTTGTAACTTGTCTGTATTGGAACCTTTCTCCTTGGGTCTCCACTGAAAATGGGTTTCTAGCCCAGTTGGACTGACCCAGTTAACAAATGTCAAATAAACAAATAAATAAATATGAAGATAAGGAGTGGGGAGAGAGAGAAATACAGTCCATCAATACCATTATAGGCTATATAGTTGATAACAACTGCTATCTACTCTACAGGACTGTGCTTTCTTTATATGTAAAAGTGCCCTATAGCTGCTCTAGCATGTACATACCTCTCAAGCTATCCATATGGGACAGTATGGGCCAAGCAATAACATCTGCAGGTACACAACTACAAAGAAAACTTGCACATCAGGAGGACCTATATAACTACTGAGGTGTACTGAGGGCTGAAGTAGGGTTACTTTGCTATTGACATATTCATCAAACAAATAAATCCAAACCAGCCCAGAAGTTGAAAATGTTGAAACACAGGTGCTCAGTAGGAAGGCAGCTGGAATAAAGAAGCTGAACCACAACAAAGTAAAATCTTCTTTTTTAATACAAAATGGTGAGCGCTTTCGCAATGGTAACCATTGCTTCATCAGACAGTTAATTCAAACAGCAACAGCACTTAAATACTTTAATTCATTACTAAAACAACCAATCCTACCACTCAAAGTTAATTCAGCACTCAGCAATCAATTACTTATAGTGGTTACGTTTTGCCCTTAGTTAATTGCTGAAGTCAAAAAAACAACCACATGCACAAAATGTAAAGACAAGAACATGTGGATAAATATAAATAAAATATATAAAAAGTCAATGAATAAATACATATACTCATGTTCCCCATTTAGTAACTACTTATGTGCATGGGTATAAGCATAAAAATATATAGAAAAATATTATAAAAATATAAGCAGTACACACTCAACAACTTAATACATATATTCTGCCTAATAAATGCACATGTTGTCCATCTAGTAAATACATATGCTTTAATATATACATCTCAACAAATGCTTGCCTTTAGTGATATCTATGCTAGAAGCGGCTCAAGAAATACTGTCATATTGACCCAAAGCCCTGCATGTGTTTATGTAGTCTTCTGTTGTTAAAATATTATTATTTTTTATTTTATTTTAACCTTCTAGATTTTAGCACTGACTTCAATGGAACACTATCATTCAAACCCAAACCTCTGTGTGCTCCTAAACGCAAAATCCATTTTACTTCCATATTTTCAGTAGTATTGACTATATCCCCATCCTATTGCTGACATTCTGAATGTGTAAAACCTGAAACAAAAATATATGGTCATCCCCTTATCCAATGTATGCTTAGCCAAAGCACTATACAGTTGCCCTTTTCTAGTGCAGTAAAGGTGATCCCTTATCCGATCCCTAAGGTGATGGTTAGTTTTGCCAACATAGAAATGGAAACATGTTGTGCAGTGAGCTACATACCCTACATTCTTAGTATTGCAATCAGCAGAATTCCTTAGCTCCCACAGATGCCCTGTTTCAGGGTGTTTAAAAAACCTGGATTCATCTATATAAATGCACTGTGTGCATTTTCCACATCTATGGGTACCATTCACTGTGCTATCCATCAGAGTAGGTATCCTTGGATAGCAAAGCTACTGTTTCAGATTTTTCTTATTTCTAAATGCAAAATGTGGTTGTCCACCCACTATGTTGGTAGTATCCTCATCTACTAACAACATATGCCAATTTTGTTGTATGATGGTTTCAAACCTTTTCACATCTCTTGTATATGGTAAAACCATCAGAATGTATGGTAACACACTATTCCTGATACCTGCCCTGTCACTACCTGCTCTATCAGAGTAGTAGGGCTTAGCTTTACCTTTCCTTTCTTTGTGTACATTATGGTACACCTTATCAATTTCATGTTCACTATACCCCCTATTAATGACACCTGTTCTTAGCTTAATTAACTCATTTCTATACACTTCCTCTTGACAACATAGGCGAAATGTTCTCATTACCTGACCTCTGATTATATTAGGAAAAATCTTAGGGTTATGCATACTGTTTCTGTGTAGAAAAGATGGTCTGTAGCATTATTTCCTATGTAATTTCGTAGACCACTGGTCAGTTTCTCTGTATATGGTAACATCCAGGAAGTCTAAACTCATCTCAGAACAGTTCATCGTAAGCTTTAAAAAGTCACTAGTAGTATTTAGGTATGCATACAAGGATTTAAGTTGTTCACCATCACCTTTCCAAAAAATAAAAAGATCATCTACAAAATCCCTATAAAAGGCTATTTGGGGATTACCTAACAGATGTTCATATTCCCAGTTAACCATGACCAGGTTTGCATATGTGTTGGCACAACTTGTGCCCATGGCAACCCCTGACAACTGCTTGTAGGATGTGCCATTGAACATAAATTTGTTGTGCTCTAGTACCAATTCTAGTAACATACAGAGAAAGTCTATCTTAGTATTAGAGAACTTTTCCTGCCTTGTCAACACTGATTTTACCATGCTTATCCCCTGGTCATTGGGTATACTTGTAAATAAAGACACTACGTCTAGTGTGGCCAGCATCCCTGTATCTGCTCTTTCCATTTGATTCACTGCCCCATAAAGGTCCACGAAAAACTGTTCTATATCTTTCAAGACATATGCATATTCATTTAGTGCTGTCTTCAATTCCTTATCCAGGTATATAGAGATAGGTTCTGTTAGTCGTCCTACCCCTGCTACTATTGGTCTAAATTTTGGGTAACCCCCCTCTTATCTTACACACTCCCCCTTTTAACCTCCCCTTCAAACTACTTAATAAAAAAATATATATATATTTTATATTGTTAAGCTTTAATATTGTTAACAGTATAACCTTGCTTGTAATTTTTTTTGGCTCATTTTTGTGTGTACTCTTTGCATATTGTTTTCCCTTACTTTCTTGTAATATAGTAAATGTACTTCTTCTTAAACTCTGGAGTTTAACTCCTCAGGCCTCTACTGAAAATGGACATGTATCCAGCTAGACATGCCCGGTCAACAAATGTAAAATAAAAAATAAATAAATAAATAAAATATGGGTCTTTGTGTATCTTGGGGAGGGCATGGATTTGAGGTATGAGTGGATTTTCAACAGTAAAATAATTAAAAAGATCTTTACTTAATAGTTCCATACACATGCATTCATATAAGGTGCTAGCAATCTGTTCACTCATTTCAAACACAATTGTTGTTGGTATTTCAACATATACATTTGGATCCAATAACATTTCTTGCACAGCTGTATTATAAAAGTCAGCATTCAATATCACCACTAGTCCCCCTTTGTCAGCAGGTCTTATAACTATGCTATCATTAGTCTGCAAGTCACACAATGCTTTGTGCTCACTCTTTGTCAAATTACTATTGTTGCCTGTGCTATAAATGGCATTTTCACAAGCTTTTAAGAAGGTTTCTATATTATGCAGCAATATTGGTACATACAGATTGTTTTTCTTAAACTGAACATCCCTTACCTCATTGCCATTTTCAAATTGTTGTTTCAATGTTACATTTTTAGTAAACATAAGTAGGCATAACAGAAATTCACTAATGTCCATTTTAGTCGAAGGTATAAAATTTAAACCTCTGTTTAATAAAGAAGTCTCAGCTGCAGACAGTTCATATTTGGAAATATTCCATATTAACTCTCCTGCCCATACCCCCACATTTTCTTCAAAGTGTGAGTTTGTAACTGACTTGGTGCCTCTTTCCATTTGGCATATGTTGGCATTGGCATATGTTGTTAGTAGATGAGGATACTACCAAGATAGTGGGTGGACAACCACATTTTGCATTTAAAATTAAGAAAAATCAGAAACAACAGCTTTGCTATCCAAGGATACCTACTCTGATGGATAGCACAGTGAATGGTACCCATAGATGTGGAAAATGCACACAGTGCATTTATATAGATGAATCAAGGTTTTTTAAGCACCCTGAAACTAAGACTATGGAACTATGGAAGCTAAGGAATTCTGCTGATTGCAATACTAAGAATGTAGTGCATGTAACTCACTGCACAACATGTTTCCATTTCTATGTTGGCAAAACTAACCGTCACCTTAGGGAACGGATAAGGGATCATCTTTACTGCACTAGAAAAGGGCAACTGTACAGTGTTTTGGCTAAGCATACATTGGATAAGGAGGATGACCTTATATTTTTGTTTCAGGTTTTACACATTCAAATGTCAGCAATAGGATGGGGGACATAGTCAATACTACTGAAACTATGGAAGTAAAATGGATTTTGCGTTTAGGAGCACACAGAGGTTTGGGTTTGAATGATAGTGTTCCATTGAAGTCAGTGCTAAAATCTAGAAGGTTAAAATAAAATAAAAAATAATAATACTGTTTGAATGAACTGTCTGATGAAGCTATGGTTACCATTGTGAAAGTGCTCATCATTTTGTATTAAAAAAAAAGATTTTACTTTGTTGTGGTTCAGCTTCTTTATTCCAGCTACCTTCCTACTGGGCACATGTGTTTCAACATTGACATAATCATGTCAATGATACATCTGTGACAGAGGGATTATGCAACAGTAATTTCATTCTGTGATATCGTGACACTTGAGAGACATGTATGTGTACAGTACAGAGGGTAAGCAACTATCATGCCTTGCTTGGCAGGCATGGGGATAGAACCTAATAGCAGTGACTGCAGAGGACATGTGCATCAGATGTATTAACTGACTGCAGCAACCCTTAACAGGCACTCCAGGCATATAGCTATACCAAGATTACACATTTAATTTCTTTTATTTTATTTTATTATTATTGTACTTATTTCCTTTATTTTATGCAACTTTATCACATTCCTTGTAATGACTTTAACAGTCTGTGACATCTGAACACGCAATTATTTACTCATAACATGGGCTTGTGGAGAGAAAATCTGCCATCATTATATAACTGATTCTGTAATATTTATTATTACATAGCACTGGATTCAAATTCTGGTCTGTATGTGGCAAAATGTACTTCATACAGAGCATTTAACAATCTAAGCTACTGAATCACTGCTGATTACTGACTGATATTTACCTAGAGGTCACTTAGAAGCAAAATGTGACCTGGTAATAGTATTGCAGTTTTATACTAGACTGCAGTGACAGTTGAACATACATGCATGGCATTCAATCTTGACAGAGACACTAGGTAACCTATACATTACTAAATGGAATGCAGCTGTACACATTATATTGTTAGTGGGTTGAAATATCAGCTCTAATTCCACACTTATTGCACAACATTGTTTATTAGAGATACCTTCATGCATTTACTGGTATTGTTTCAAGTTTTTATTGTACAGCAGTTGTCATTATACAGCTGTAATACCACAGTCATTGCACTATGGATGATTTTCAGATACTTTATAATGGTAAATGCTCTATTCTTTCTTTCTTATTTGACTATAGATAGCATAATACATCTGTATTCACCACACTCATGGTACAAACTTGCCAAGCACCTGACATGCACCTTAATGTTGTGAGCCCTCTCCTCTGCAGCTACTGGGAGAGAAGCACATCATTATGCATACCAGTTTAGCAGACATTCAAGAATAGATATTGGTGAAACACATGTAAACATACTTACATACATGTGGGATATTCCCTGCCCAGAATTCTTGGACCAAGGTGTCCAAGAGAGCCCCCTTCCATCTTTTCAGGTTGTCATGGTGGTGATGTACCTGCTTACCTGTGTAGGGGATACCAGTTGCACTGGTAAGGTCTCATGCCAGCCGCTCCCAGGCCTCTGCCTTTCACTCTGAGCCCTGGTAATTTCTCTGCATCAGCCGGTCTTCATGGTTTTTGACAAGGAATCTGAACATGACCCTGGGCTCCTGAATGTCCCAGTGCTGTGCCTGAAAGTGCAAACCCTCTCCAATGCCTTCCATTTTATCCTCAAAGTGAGAACTTAAATGGATTATGTAGTATTCTCACCAATTCATCTTAATATAGCCTGTTTTCCCACCCTATAATGCCATTGAGCAATATTTAAAACTGCGGTGTGTCGCTTAGCACTGACAAATCAGCGTGGCTAGCTAAGCAATGTGAAAACTGGCTATGCTTGGCAGTGCTTAGAGTGCGCAAATCAGCCAAGTAGTGAATAAACAAATATTGTTTAAGCAGTGCTTAGCAGGTCTTAGCACATCTTTGCAGAACTTAGATGAGTGCAGCAGATCAGGATTTAAAAATAATTACCATAATTTGTATTTAGAAAATAAATGTTACATTTTCACTCCATGTATTCAAACCCTGCACCTACTGCACATAAGGCCATGACCCTACCCATTTGGCTACGTGGATATATGGAATGCTGCTATACTTTTACATATACCTCTGAGATAACTTTAAGCACTGCTGAGCATCATGCAGCACCACCCAAACCTGCTCAGATATGCTTAAACCTGACCTTTTCATAGATAATTAAATACATCTGGTTTCTATTTTTAGGTGCCTGGCACACGTCACTTGCTGCACTCTGCTCTGCGAAAACCTGTTTTTCATAAAAAATAAAAAATATTAAATTACATTGACATAATGTGGTTGGACAGCACAGGGAGTGTGTTGGTCATCTGCAGACACAGTTAGCACCACACTCCCTACACTTATTCACTATCCATGTTCCATGGCTCTACCATGGTAATGCGTCATGATTAATATGTATGGCTCGTTGGCGAGGGGGAACCGTGTACATAGACACAATAGTCCATGTAGGCTCTACACTATGCCTACACAGATTTTTTTTAAATCTGGCGACTGTGGTTACTGTGACTTATAAAATTCAGTTTAAGACCTGGAACATAAAGAATACTACCTCTACAAAAATAGTTTGTGCTGAAGAATTTGCCATTTATACTTCTTCCATAACCCCTATGGTTCCAGAGATATGACAATTTGTTTGAAATGTAAGGACATCATTTGATTCTTGCCAAAAGGTTTAGGCTCCAGCCAGTGGAACTTACAATGCAAACTTCCTGAGCTCCATTGAAGTGAATGAGTTAAGTATTTCTTCATGGTAAAATGTATTGCTGCATACTTAACTACTTTTTCTTTGTTTTAGCTGTATGGTCATCAAGAGTGTTTTTGGTCTACTGAAGAGTCATTTTAGGTGTCTGGATGAGTCTAGAGGTTCCCGTCAGTATGCAGTAGTAAGGTACCCTGTGTGGCAGGCTTGTACATGGCATATGCCTGTGCAGGTAAAGAGGCAGCATCTAGTCCATAGCTATGGACCATAACATTCAGGTTAGCATTTTGTTTTCTTGTAAAAAACACATAGAGTATAATTGATGCTGTGTGATGCATGGTCTACTGTCACTGTTCATCTGGCATTCATTTTCATCATTAAATAATTATTTTTTTTTATTTCAGAACAGTTAGTCATGTTATCCTTTGTAAAAGTTATGCCTGAGTGCTTACTGACTCCTGTTTAGTGATGTAAGGCATCATATAATAATAATCACATTTTTAACTTTTTTGCACAATAAATTTAAGTGAGGTGGTTTACCTAAGTGGACATGTACTAAAATAACCGAAGTGGTTCAGTTTGTAAAAAGTGTTAATTCAGTATCTAACACAAGTTCATACTTTGTATTTGAATGAAAACTTATTTTTTTATATTTTTTATGTTTTCTTAGTTTAAAGTATGAAAAAATATAAAAGTCAAAATAGTCAGTAAGTTAGTTTAAAGTATGTTGTTTGTTGAGGTACTTCGTATCAGATTATTTCATTTTGTCATATACAATAATGTGTGGCATGCAAAAAAAAAATATCATAATTTGTGCTGTGGTGAGGGCAAAGTGGCAGCAGTGTTTGTTTACATGGCATGATACTCATTTTAATCTGCAATTTTCTCATTAGTGTTTCCCTGAAAACTTGTGTATTACTGCTTTGAATCTGTAGGCAACTGGCAGCTGTTAACTGTGTCAGTGTATAAAACATAATGTTGTTAATTACTGCAATCTTATGTTATGACATACATCTTTCTTTCCATAGTTCAATGAAATTTTAGGCAGCACCATAACAGGAATGCAATGCACACAGTTGAAAAGTGTATAAGCTCCCCTCCTTTTTTAAGTTATTCCTCTTTAAGTTAAACATTCAACTGTGTTTGTAAAGGTCAAATTGTAAATAACACTTAAATGACAGTAGGTCATGCTCAAATGTGTCATACACATTTCCTAAAGATAGGATAGGTGATGGTGCAAGTGATTTTGAAGATGGTCCATCATGAGTGCTGGATGGTGAGTTGGTTTGATGTTGTGACCTGCATGATACAATTGATCCTTCAGACACTGATCTGGCAGTTCTGTGGGACTGTGATTGGGACCTTGAATGATAGATTCTGCTAGGTGTGGCTGAACACTGACATGGCCTCCATGAAATCTGTTTTGCTTGGTTCCCATCCAACTAATTACAATACTTTCTTGAGAAGCATTGGTAGCACTGGTAGCCTCATTTGATCTGCCCCCACATGTCTGGACAGTATCCTATTCTATTCAACTTCCAAGGTTGAGTCCTACTTAAGTCTGGTAAGTCCTAACTAGTGTTCAAATGGAGACCACCTCAGATGCTTGGTATGCCACCTTGCTACTCATCATCGTCATGGCATTATCCCCATTCTCAGCCATTTTCATATAATGCTGTAAATCCTCACATATGCCCAGCCAACACTCTCTGTGGCAGGGCTCTGAGTCCCAACAATGTGACAGCACATGTGCTGCTGGACAGCCAATGGTTTAAGTGTTTTCTGGGGTATCTGTAACAAATTCATGTGCCTGGCTTCCCTTTGTAAAGGTATCAGTGTGGACAATGTTACCCCTGAATGTCTGCCATCATATTGAAAGTGTTTATCTAGGTTTTGAGATACTGGTATAGAAGGGCATTGGATTTTTCGTGTACAATTATGAGTATAATGTCAGCATGTGCTTTACTTTGTGGTACAGTGTTGCTTCCTGCAGATTTGCTAACATCTTGTGGGCTGTGAGATACTGCTATTAAACTTAAGGACTGTGTGCTACTTTCCTCAGGCTGCCACATAAATATAAATGTGTTATAATCATCATCATCTTTAACAGCCATTCTTTTGCTAATACCCTCCAAATTTCTTGGTATAGGGAAACTCTTTGTTTCTGCTACTGACCATGTAAAAATTATTTGAAAACATTACTAATAAAGAAATAGCAAACCCTTACGCTACAGTTTTGTGACTGCTACCAGTGGTCACATCCACCTTTTCAACAGTGTTCCTCACATCCTGTGGATCACACAAATTATCCCCATCAGCAACTTTATCCATTATTTGACTCCACAACACAGCAGCAGTGTTAGAAGGTTCCTCGTCATCCATAAATCATTGAAGTTGGTCCAGCACTAAGTCATCCTCAGAAAAAACTGTAAGTACCGTAGAAGTCAACACTTCTACTTTCTCTTGCAATATACCCTCTTACTCTGTCATCATGCAACCACCTATGGCCCATAACAAAAATGGAAAAGTGTAAGGGGCTCTTTATTAAAATATACATACTTATTCATTTTTTATAAACATATTTACAATATTTACATTATAAACAATGCATACAATATATCTTTCTATTACATTTTCTCCATCACAACTACAATAATAATTTTTTGCTTTCTGACCCCCACTCCAACTTCCACAACCAAGACCTTATTTTTTAACATCATAGCCAGGTCCCATTTTTCATTAAACATAATTTCCATCATGCTTTGATTCCAAATTAACCATTTAATGCAAAGCATTTTTCTATCAATTTTTGTAACATAATTTCTACTTTTCTTCTTGTAATATCCAAATTCTATTGCATCCATATTTATACTGTTTACTTCTTTAAATCTCTCCACATAGTTTAACTCTAAAATCTTTTTCCATAGCATATTAACTCTTTTGCATCCTAAAAAAACATGCTCACAATACAAACAAATCCAATCTTTTTACTTTTATAAGGCCTATTCACCTTCACTGGCAATCTTTGTTTTGTCAGTCTCTATAAAACATCTTGGGATGCTATCACTTCTTATATCTTAGTATTCTTGCTTATTTAACACTCTTTTTTTTCTTTATGCAGCCCTTTCCATGGATATATCTGAAAATATATTTCCATAATATTATTTTACCATACTTTCCTCCCCTTTTCAGTCCTTTTGACATTCATTTTGCACAACATGATTTTATCTTGATAGTTCTCTATTTCTTTGTTGCAACAAACTCTCCTTCTTTTTGATTTAAAAAAATTAAACCATTCCATTTTATATTTTAAACTTAACATCTGTGGTAGATGAGAACTATCATTATCTTTTAAACATTTCATTACTCTATACAAATTTAAAGATGCAATATAGACTGTCAGATTTATTATTCGTAATCCACCCTTTTCTTTGTGTGTGTATAAAACCTCCCTTTTCACTGGATTCAACTTAGATCCCTAAATGAAAAGAATAATATTATGCACTTTTTAAAACCCTGCTAGTTAAGTGGTTTAGCTAACAACATAGAGTTAATTAAATACACTTTTTTAGAAAAGTCAATCTGAAATATTTCCGAAATGAACAAGTATTTCTCATTTTCTCTATTTTTTCTTTCCATACTGTTTCTATAATTTTTTGCTTTTCAAACCATATTCTGATATTTTTGTCATGTTAACTTTAATCCCTCCACTCATCTTTTCAGACCCTAATCCTTGACTTTTTTCTTTATTTAAGGAAAAGCCTATTACTTGAATAGTTTCCTGTAAGTATTTATCAGTCTACGCATACGTACTTCATCCTTAACAATAGCAATAATATCATCTGCATATGTTAGCAGAATCAGCATTGTTATCCTTTCATTCAAAGTATAACTCATCAATTCCATGCTTCTATTTGTATGTATAGATATCATGTTCATCACTAATACAAATAATATACTACTCAAAGAACAACTTGTCTAATTCCTTTCTCAAGCTGTATATCTTCACTAAACCACCCATGATTTAACTATATTGTACTTATAAGCTGTAATGCAAACACTTTTTTATCTTTTTACTTATATTATAAACTTCAAATATGTCCTATAACACAGAATGATGAATTGAATCAAAAGCTCTACTTAAGTCCCTCGCCAATAATTTTGCATGTACATTTCTGTGAAATATATCATCTACTATTTCCCTGATTATCAATAATAAATTCTTAGCCCTTTTCCCTTTTATACCATAAACAGGCCCAATACAATCTCACATACTTTCTTCTCCATTCTTTTTTGTAAAATGTTTACGAAATTTTTAGAATCTATATTATTTATTACTCTTGGTCTCCAATTCTGTAACTCTCATTTATCACCTTTTTCCATATAAATTTACCAACACCCTACATAATTCTTTATACAAAAGTCCTTTATCCAACCATTCATTTAATATGTTTATAAACCATTCATTTTGAATCCATTATCATATCTTTATACATCCTGTATTCTATGCCATTCAGTCCTGCCTATTCTAGCTCTTCTATCATTATTTTTTTTCTAAATCATTATTATCTTTAAGAAACAATGAATAAACTTCCCATTGCTTACTAATTTTTATCCTCTGTCCTTCAAGTAGTGTCTTAATATAAACAACATATTGTCTTGTTTATTATATAGATTACCAAATGAATCTTTCAATTCTCTCATAACACTGTTATTTTCTTTAACTATTTTATTTAAATATGGTGCAAGTTCTTCTTTTTTTCCTTGCAAAAATATATTTGCTTATATAATAAATATTCTATATTTTTCTTATTTAACTCATATGACTCCTGTTTCTTCATAATAAACTTTTCATCATTCCTCTCCAGTCAGTAGTATCATTATTTACCTTCTAATATTTTATCTTATCCATATTTATTTCTTCTTTCCCACGTCACATAACATTTTTATTCTTCTATTTAAAACTTAACCATCATTCTCACTAATCCTTATTGAATTCTTTCATCCTCACCTGATCTTGCCACAATTTCATCTAGTCTTCTTTTCCTATGCCATCCCATTTCACCTCATTGATTCTTTTTAATCCCTTGTATTTTATACACTCAGAATTTCCTTCTATTTCAATTCAAACTGCCCTATGATCTGAAAATCCTATCATCAAAATGCCATCTTCCAGTATTAATAAGCGTTCTGATACCAAGAAATAGTCTAGTACCATTTTTATTCTCCTCTTTTATAGGTCTGTGTACTTTGATTCCAAATTCTTAACTGCCAGTATTTAATAATGTCTCCTGTTAACTTAACATCATATGCTTTCTTTTTCTACAGTCTCATAATGCAATTGAAGTCCCCTGCTATGAAAATTTCCATATTAATTTCATATTGAATGACATTTTTAACCATCTCTTCTCTCACTCTTTTATTTACATATGCATAAATAGGAATAATTCTAAGTATTTGATGCTGCCAGCTTATATCAACACCTGTATTTCTACCTGTTATAACAAAAGTAATGTCTAACACTTTTATTGTGTCTCTATATAAAATAAAAATTCCTGAAAACGTTTCCTTTCCAAAATTCCAAATAACATTTTCCCCACAATATTTCTGTTTGATAACTTTATGTTTGTGATAAAAATCTGACATCTTCTAAAATAATAATATCACTTTCTTGTTCTTTTAAACCATTCCAAAATTCCTATTCTTCTTTCTAATTTTTTTCAAACCATTAAGGGCTAAGAGTTTACAAGAAATGTTGCCTTAATATAATGTATATTCATCATTTCCCCTTCTTTTTTTTCTTTTTTAAACCCATCTGCAATCTTTCTTTTCCTGTCCTGTACTTTTTCACCAGTAGAATTTCTTTTTTGTTTAACTATATTCGATTTAGCATCATCACTATCACTTAATCCTGACTCTTCCTTTCAAAATTTTTCTACATTTAAATCTTCCTTTATATTAACTTTTTGTATCATTTATTTTCTATCCACATTATTTTTTTTTGCATTTTCACTATTTCTCTTTTTCTATGACTTTATCCTTTTTGTCTTGATCTGTTATTTCCTCTATCATTTCTGATTCGATCTCATTTCATTTTTCTTCTTACTCTCCTACAAATGCCCCACTGTATTACACTTATAACATTTCAGTTCACAATTCCTTGCATCATGTCCTATTTCCCTACATGCAAAACATCTTCTTGTAAAATGATATTAAATGATAATTTTTCTACACACAAACATATTTTGGCTGTCCTCAATATTTAACCATGCCTTTGTCACCTTTGACATATATAATACTTGGAATATGTACAACATTATCATTTCCTAGCTTCAAAATCACATTGCAATCCCATGCCCCAGTCCATAAACCTCTATGTTATATACTTTTGCTAAATTCAATACATCTTTATATAACTTTAATAAATGCATTTTAGAGTCTGTTTTTCAACTTCAGTCATGGATTTCCCCCCAAAAGGCTTACAACTATACAAGTTACATAGTGAACAGTTTTTTTCTTCTTCTCATATTGCTCTAAAATTTTTCCATTATCTGACCAGTCTCAAAATTAACATCACAAAAAGTCTCTTTATTAATGTGTATAAACTCTCTTACTTCATTTGGTTAGATTCCCAATGTGATAATTGCTTTGTCCCATACCTTATATCAGTCCAACTCTGCATTTTCCTTCTCTCAATCCACAGCTTAAAAAGTCTCTTTTTCTTTAAACTTATTTCTTTGTCTTGTTTCTTACTTTCCATTCCTGCTTTAACCATCTCCACATATAATTTTCTAATGACATGTCTTTCTTCAATCTACTATACTTCTTCCTTCTGGATCCTTTCTACCAGCTCTCCTCACAACACATCTTTGCCATTCTCTGGCCTGCTCTCATTTACCATGTCCATCAATAAATCATCCAGCAACCCTCCCAACCGAAGGGTTGTAACAAAACAGTTTGGTGTTATAACCTTTTCCTTGAAGAGGTTTCAATGAAACAAATCTTTGGAATCCATTATGATAGATTCTACTGCCTTCTCCAACTCCTTAAGCTGATCTTGAATAGGCTCAACTGCATTTTCTAATGCATTCAATGCACCATCACCTCCCAAAAAGTCTCCTCAACCTCCAGTACTTTTGCTACTACCTCTGCTGTTTAAATAACACTGGAATCATAAACTTCCTTCTCCTTTCCTCCTTCCATATTCACACAGGTATCTTTCTGCTTCTTTGAGCCACCCCAGAGCCAGGACTGGAAACAGGAAGTGTCAACACAAAAAGAGTCTTGCCCATATGTGTAAAGAGTGGGGGAAGTCCCCTGATGCCCTAGCCAAATTTCCCCTAGTAGTATAAATACCACCTTGGGTCTCCCATGAAAAGAATCCACTAGCCTAGGGGGACTAGCCTTGGGAGGAAGTGGGGGTCATATACAAAATGCCATGTAACAAAGGTAATTTAAAACACTATTTATTTCTGCTTCCGTGCTTGTATTGTAAACACTATGAATGGAGCTGGCCATTCATATGTTTGCTAGAGGAATCAGATGCAACTCAACAGCATTGGGTAGATTAATATTTATTGACAATGGAACACAATTTGCATCAGAAGAATTTTTTGTTTTGTTAGGTAATATAGAATAATCTACTCTACTATTATAGAAGGACATTTGTCAGTAAAATGATTAATTGAACAATACATACACAGCTTCAACACAGGGATGAAGAAATTGATAAATGCATTCCATTGCATCTGATCGGTAATCCTCCATTGACCAGTTTCCATTCACTGGATACAAAAAGTGTGTAGCTAAAATATGACTTTACTTGTATTTTGATACGTGATTTTTGAGAATTACATATATTTAGCGATGTGTACAATAGGTTCTAGTTTCTATGTTGGAAAGCCTAATAGAAAATTAAAGTAGAGAATATCATAACATCTTTCAGATATTAGGAGAAATATTGAAACTAATACTCTATACAGACGTAAATTACAACTGAACATAATGAGCATAGATTCACATTAGGAACTATTCAAAGAATTATCCTAATAAAAGGGGGTATTACTTTAATGATGGAATTTACTGAGTATAAATGTATAACATACTCAAATGAAGACTATCTACCACATTTGAATACCAAGATTTCAATTAAGACAGTTTTAAAACTTGAATAAGATAAAATATAAATAATGTTTTTGTTATATTTTATTGTGGGTAGTACTTTGAGGGTTGCATCTTGCATTATTTTTTATTATTTTGTATTATGTCATTGTGGTTGTTTAAAACTATTTTTACTTAATTAGGATTCATCGAATTGTTAATCATATAATTAATGTTGAACTGCGTGGCTGCTGCTGTATATAATTAAGACTCTTTTTGTTGAATGTTAAACCAGTGTGCTGGATTCAGAAGCTTTTTACTTGTGTATTTGTTCATACAATCTTCATATTAAATTCTTTGGTGTTTTTGTGTTCTATTTGTGGTTTCATACTCATTTGAATGGAATGGTTGACTCCAATTAAGCTGTGAGAACCTCATTTTACTTGCTTTGTTCTTGTGTTTATAAATGCACTAACAAAACAATCTATTTATATAGCAATTGTGTTTGTTAAAGCATTTTATATACCTAGTATTTAAGGCAGCCAGAGTATATACCCTCAGACAATCACAGCTTAAGAACAGTTTGCTGGCCAGAAAATACAGAAATTCCTTGTCTTTGCAAGAAGGGTATACTATTACATTGAACTTTTTCTTTGAAAATGCATAGTTTGTGTTGTGCTATGAAGAGTGAAGAATTTTTTTCTTCTAAGGATCCATTTTCAGCTTGGAAGAAGAATATAATCCTATTTGTCAAGCTGAGTTATGAGATGACATCCAAAATCAAAAGAAAACAGAGAAACAGTAGACTTTGGACAATTTTTAGAATGAATGTGGTGTGCTTCCAGGTATGACACCAGTGTTGAGGTTAGGATGGGAAGAAGAAAGCTGTCAAGAGATTTTTAAGATAATGAAATCAGAGATATCAGAATGACTGCTTTTATATTTACTTCAGTAACAAATTATGCACATTTACTTATTAACATAGTTTTACAGGGATGTGTGGTAGCTAATTCTTGGAACTGCTGACTTTAGTTGTATTAAAAGAAGCATCTTTGTATAGTTTGTTTCTTCTTTTCTTCCCTTTCCAGCCTTTTTTCATTCAGGAATTCTCACTTCTCCATATTTCCCAATTTATATGCTTGATTTTTTTAGGATACTGTTTGGTTGAGAAACATCTTAATTAGTAGAAAAGAAGGACATTCTATTGTATCTCTCTTTTCTGATTATTTTTATTATGATGAGAAGTTTACATCTCCCAGACACTGTGCTTTTGTATGAGCAGAGCAGGAATTCTGTTTTGAAATGGATTCCCAGATAGAAAAGATTAACCATTATAACGGCTTTTAGGCCTATTGTCTTTAGTGGCATTTTAATGGAACCTTTACATTTAGTCCTAATAATAGGTTCAAAGGCTTACATGGAGTTCACTTTTATATTATTGCTTACATTATTAGATTAGATAATATTAATTGTACTTCTCGTGATGTCTACATGCTCTAAGCTTGTGAAATTTCTTTATCCAACAGGCAAAGTTCTACAGCCACTGCCAATAAATGAATTATGAGATTTAACTTTGAGTTGTCTATTAGAATATTATGTTTTGCAAGTTATTGGTAGATCTTTTGTGACTACAGCTAGTGTCAATGACCCTTGAGTTTGTTTCTTTTAATGGCATTCACGTTTCACCTATTAAAAGGTTTTGCCTTTCTAAGGAGGTTCTGTATGTTAGTAATTTGTCTACAAATAAATTCACTTGTTAGCAAAATAATATCTTGAGATCAGCATTACTATATGTACTGGGAATGCATAGTAAGTACTAGGAACTCAAGTTTTTTTGTTTCCAGTCCAGTTAAATTAGGAAGATTTGTCTTGCTACATTTAGAACCAATAGCAAGATGAATTCTGTTGATAATTTTCACTTGCAATTGGGTTTAGAAGTGAAAAAGGCTCAAACCATAATTTACAAAATATTAGATTAAATATTAGAGGGGTAGTTAGTAATGCCAGACTTTAACTGCATGGTGTTGTGTATTCAGGAATCATCAGATAAAACGTCCAAACTCTCATTATCACTAACTGGACTAAAAGCCTGTACATAATGGATATAGCATTACATGCACAAGCAAGACCATCTTTATTCTTCCTTACAGTATTCTATAGTGCATACACAGCAGAATACATAGACTGGATATATCTTCTTGCTTAATAAAGTCAACATAACTGGTATAATTTACTTCCATCTATCATTTCGGATAATAGCTGTATTAAGATGTGTTAAACCCCAAACTATTCAGAATACTGACATACTTGTTAACCTTACAGGGTTTTGAGATATTATTTAGGAGCACTCACAGAATTTGAGAATTTAAATCAAAATCAGGCCTATAATACCAAAATGCTATGGGGCATATTAAATGTGTTTTATGCTTGGTAAGATCAGATCCTGCCTAAACAAAAATATGACAATGGGTACAAGATAGTAAACCATTTACAGGGCAGCTTAACTGCCATATCTTATCATATATCAAATGATTTCCAAAATGTAATAATTTTAGATTACATTATCGTAGAAATAAAAATCATATCATATCATAAGCCTTCCAAAATGTTATACATTTAGATTAAATTATTATATAGATAATAAAACTTGAATAGCTGAAGAGAAAATAAAAAAAAAACTCAATTCCTTCAATATCATTTAGGGCTCATAAACTATGAACTGTGACCCCCACACGCCCAAACTAATTATACTAACTCCAGGATTGCACTACAGTGGGGAAAAGGGTATATATGTTTTATTTGCCCAACAGTACTTACATTCAGTGAAATAAGTTTTCAGTTATTTCAGCTTTCAGCGATTTTTTGAGGGAGAAGTGAAATTCAGTGAAATGAGTTTTCAGTTGTGAATCAAAGTAGACCCATATATATATATATATATATATATATATATATATATATATATATATATATATATATATCTGTGTTTGTGTGTGTGTATGTGTGTGTGTGTGTGTGTGTGTGTGTGTGTGTGTGTGTGTGTGTGTGTGTGGTTTATGTGTATGTACATACAGTATATATATATATATATATATATATATATATATATATATATATATATATCTATAGATACACTAGACAATCTTGAAATACTGAAATGTCGAATTTCAGTATGTCAAAACTAAACAGTCGAAAGTGCAGTTACGCGAAAATGCACTATGTTGAATGCAGAAATGTTGAATCCGCTATCATGGTGTCACATTTGTGATGTGTGGTGCGGTTTGTGGATTTATCTGGGGTTTCAGGTAAGTGGTGTATGTGTAAGGGTATTGGGTAGGGATTTTAGTGGGTGTGAGCGTGTGTAGTGGTGTTTTTTGTGTGTTTTTGGGTTTAGTGCGACCTCAGAGTTAATATAAACTATAATATAATATATAAGTAGGGGGTTATGTTTTTGTGTTATATTGTATTTGTGTGTGTTATTTTGTTTGTTTTACTGTAGTTAGGTAGGTGTATGTGTGTGTGTTTATGTGCTGGTTTGTGTGTGTGTGTGTGTGTGTGTGTGTGTGTGTGTGTGTGTGTGTGTGTGTGTGTGTGTGTGTATATGGTTGTGGTTGTGCTGTTCTCGGTTTTGGGTTTTCGAGTATGTGGGTTTTTCACTATTCAGTCTCAAAATACTGAAATTCGACATTTCAGTATTTCAAGATTGTATAGTGAATCTCTCTCTCTCTCTCTCTCTCTCTATATATATATATATATATATATGAGATGTGTGAGCTTGTCAGTCTAATGACAACCATTTCTTCAACTTTTGCTGACAGTGGAATTTTCCCTTTTCTCCACTGTCATGTGACTTTGGAATCAGTATATATAAGTCTAGGTGGATACTATGGTGATGCCACATAGGGTATGCAGAGAGGCTTGTCCCCTGCAAGCTGCAAAAAGTCTTTTTGCCACAACTGTTTTCAGCAAATTCACTTATTATTAAACATGATTCATACACCTCTCTGTCTGTATATATGTGTGTGTGTGTGTGTGTGTGTGTGTGTGTGTGTGTGTGTGTGTGTGTGTGTGTGTGTGTGTGTGTGTGTGTGTGTGTATGTGTGTGTGTGTGTGTAGGTATGTATGAGTATATGCTGATTTCTCAAAATACACAAGCATCAAAACACACATTATCAACGGGTCAGCATTTTTAAAATCAACATATCAAAAAATTTACACTAATATATATATATATATATATATATATATATATATATATATATATATATATATATATATATATATATATATATATATATATATATATATATATATATATATATATATGTATAGAGGGAGCGAGAGAGCAAAGATAAAACAAACAAGCAGTTTCTTTTTTCTGATCTGTTAGACCAGCTTTTACCACTAACTTCAGACACACCTTGTTTGAATACAGGTAGTCTTACAGAAATATTTCTAAGGTAAGATATAGGGTTGGATTAGAAGTATGGGGGGGGGCGGGTTGGGGTTAAAAAGAATTAGTAAGGATTAACTTCATAATCTCCAAATACTGAAATATTGAATTTCAGTATCTCGAGACTATAAAGCCAAAAATCACAACCCCGAAACTTCAAAACCACGAAATTGAAAACCACGAACATAGCATAAACAAAACACTACACCACACAAACAGAAATACACCTACCCTCCGACACTACAACAAACCAAACCAACACACACAAACACAACAAATCTAGCACACACACACACACACACACACACACACACACACACACACACACACACACAAACACACACACACACACACACCCTTGCTAAAAGCAGGGTGGTGGGCACCCCCCTTGTGGGGGGTGTGCCCCCCCACTTATATATACTAACTCTGAGGTCGCACTAAAAACTGGAAGACAGCAAACACACTACCACACATTATACACCTCCCTTACACAAACACATATCACATACATACAAACACAACCACTCTCCACACTTACTCACCCACACTCTTACCTACCTACCCTAAGCCACATCTAAAACTCCCCAACACACTCAGTCACATACAAAGCCTCCCCAAACCCTTGAAAAACATTACACTTACCAAACGTACTATCACCACAACATGTTCGACATTTCCTTACTCGACTTTCTCAACATTCGTGCAGCTGCAGATTTGACACTTTGGTCTCAAGAACTGATATTTCAGTATTTCGAGATTCCAGAGTGAAACCATGTGTATATATATATATATATATATATATATATATATATATGTAAAGAGAAATAAAAAGATGTATAGGTGTACTTAAAAAAAATGTCTAAATGGCCAGGCGTCGATAATGTCACAACAATTTAGAAAAAAAGTTGACACTGAACCATGCATGCTTTGAGATACAGGCTCGGAGAATGCAAGTAAAACAGATGCAAGCAATCCGCCCTAATCCCCACAGACTTCCTGTTAATTATATATTCCAACTCCAAGATCATGCAGGTCTAGAGAGAGGGCACATTCCCCAGTCCTGGCAATGAACAGATTTCACGCAGGTATCAATCAGCTGTTTTGCTGACCAAAGTGTGTAGACAGTTGACACATTTAAGTGATCCTGTATATATATACATATATGCAGGGAGTGTGGGGAGCTTTAAAATGTACACAGAATTCTATCTGCACTCTCTTTTTCTCTCTCTCTCTTGCAGTCTCTATCTCTTCTTCTCCAGATATTGTTTTCTTTCTGTTTTCATACCTATACAGTACAGTGTAATATAAATAATTTTCTGCACAACGTAGCTGAGTTGACTCTTGTTAATGTCAGAGAATAAGGCAGTATGACATAAGAAAACAGCATCTTGGGTACATGGAAAATAATGCAATTTCATTATGAATATATATATATATACATATATATATATATATATATATATATATATATATGCATACATATAAAATTTTATATATATATATATATATATATATATATATATATATATATATATATATATATATATATATATATATATATATCTATTAGGCAAAAATACATTGCTGCATACTCCTGGTCCTACAAGAAGAACTGAAAGCCATACAGATGTATAAAAACTAGTTCCTATTATATTTGTTAGCCTTATTTTGCAAGTTGAGTTTTTATACAAAGTAAGATAAGTAGTTCAGAACATGAGCAATGCTGACTCTGTTAGAAATCCAGGTGGATAAAATTCAAACTGTGATGCTGGCACTTTTTTGCTGTGGAGACTAAATGGCCATTCTCATGGAGGCTAGCACTCGGAATGTGAAGACCCTGTAAGTAGTATAAATAAAAATGGCAATGGATTTTTATGCCCTAAGATTGGCAGTCAAAACACACATTTTTCTAGAAAAAACACAGCTCTTCTTAATAGGGGATATTTGATGTCTGCCAGAAGGTAATATTAATGTAATGCTTGTTGAACCGGAGCTGTAATATTATTGTTAAACAGAAAGTATTTGATTATTTTGATTATACTTTTAAAATATTTCCTTTCATTTC
>NC_056737.1:1356692914-1356712914 GCF_019279795.1 Protopterus annectens
TAAACTAGCATTTCACATATATTTAAATGCATATTTTTCTAACAGGGAGCCATTCTGTAATATGCACCGATCTCACTTTTTAGAACTTATTCATAACTTTGTGTGATATTTCATAGATTTGTAGATTGTTTATTCATTTATTTATTTGTCTTTGTTTACCAGGAAAGTCCAACTGGGTAATATCCTACTGTAGATGCTCCATATCCGTAAGTCTAACTCCTCGTGCATTACCTACTTGATAGGCCTAAATCTAATATGTGACATTAACAAAATCTGCTGGAAAGACAGATTTGTCTCCCAGAGGCTGTTCTGTCTCTGGAAAAGGCTTCACATACATGTCAAGCAGAGTATCTCACTGACCCTCTTCAAATGCAACCTTGATGAGTGGATGGGAAACCATAAGTTTGTCCCATAGGTTCCACCTTTTTCTGTCATTGACAGGGGTGACAGGTGCTGACTGAGGTTTCATTTTTTTTTGGGGGGTAAACTCTTGGCTAGGCTTGTAAGGGCCCCAGGGCCATTAGCCTAGTAATCTGCTATGATCCTATGATCCATTTTCAGTGAAAGCCTGGGGAGAAAAGCTCCATTTGTTTACATTTCATTATATTAGTTCCAGTTAAATACATTTCTGTTTACATTTATATACATACAGTAGCTACATTTATACATTCTAAGATTTTATAGAGGTAGAATTTACTAAATAGAAAGCCCACATGCAACTTAGTGGATTGTACAGGCAGCAGTTATATATAAAAAGTATTTTGTCATTTTAGTGTGAAGTTGAGAATCTTCTGTTTAAGAGGAGTATTTGGAGATTATCATACAAAGAACACAAAGCCTTAAACTTGTGATGAACATATGCAGGACCAGGATTGGCTAAGATGTTGTTTAAGTAGTGATTTAAAACTAATGAGTTTGTCGGAGAGTTTTATTTCTGTGGGGATCCTATTCCAGAATTTAGCAAGATATTAGGAGTAGAGTGAGTCTCCTGCAACAGTATTTGATTTATTTGTGAGTAGTAAGAATTTGTTACTAGAAACAAGCTCCCTTGCTGGACAATAAGGCAGTAATAAGTTTTGTACTGCAGGGCATTTTTCCGGACGATGGATGAGTTCGTGTTCTCTAGTTAGTTGTGAATATGTTAGGTAGTTGTGCAGTTCAAGCCAGTTTAATTGCTTTAAGCTATGACAATGGTGGGTCTTATGAGGGAGATAGGTGGCAAATTTAGCTATTTTATTGTGGAAGAAGACAAGTTTATTTGAATATTCTTTAAGATTGTTAGGACAGAAGTGGCATGCAAGACATTTGGCAATAAGAATGTGGTGACTTTTTTCTTACAGTATCTGTAAGGAATCCATTGATCCCATAAAGAGAGCCTAGTTTTTGGTGTGTAGATTTCATGGTGTGCAGTATATGCTGGTAATATTTGAGACAATCATCTATTATAATGCCTAGATGTTTACTGTGAGTTATAGTTTCAGTGACAGTATTATTTGCTGACTTTATGTCAAAAGATTGCTTTTGATTTTGGTAATGTTTTGAGATATAAAGCATTAACTTAGTTTTATCAGGGTTGAATAGGAGGTTTGATACTTTGACCCAGGTTTCTACAGAAGAAAAATATTTTTGGGTAATGTCTTGGAGTTTATTTATTGTTGAGGTCACATATATTAGTAATGAGTCATCTGCATACTGAACTAAACTAGCATGGTAAGTGGAGGTGTGCAGGATATTAATATACATATTTATTATAGGAGAAGACCTGGGATAAAGCCGTGAGGGACACCTGTAGTAACTGGTTGAAAGGATGAGTAGTATTGTTGCCATTTAATGGCTTGTTGTCTTTCACAGAGGTAACTAAGAAACCATGACAAGGAGTATTGCAAAAATCCTATTGAAGAGAATTGAATGAGCATTTGGTGATGTGAGACAGTAACAAATGCCTTTGACAAGTCTAAGAACATGGTGGACACAAATATACCATTGTTTCTATGCTGGTTTATTATATTGGTAAAATGTAGTAGAGCAGTAGTGGTGCTGTGCTGGGGCCTAAAGCCATGTTGTGTTTTTGAGAGCAGGACATTTGAGATTATGTATTACGTCAAATGCATATGGAAGTATTTCTGTAATAATTTGGAGGGGAGAGAATCACTATTGGTCTATAGTTATTACAGTCTATAGATGTGCCGCCTTTGTGCAGTGGTATGATGTAGGATTTTTTTACAGTGATGGGATGTATCTTTCTGCTACAGCCCTATTAATTAATATGGACACAGGGAAGGCTATGACTTCTGTGGCCATTTTTAGGTAGTCTGAGGGTAGTTCGTCTAGAGCTATGTAAATAGTTTCTAGTTTAAGAAGCAATTTCATTAGGAGTGAGGTTGTACTAAAACTGAAGAACTGTGGATGGTTTTGGTTGGACAGGGGTAGACAGAGGGCAGCAGATGTATTGCCATCTAAGAGAGATAATATTGATTCTATAAAGTACGAATTAAAGTGTGTGTGAATACAGTCTGTCATATTTCCTATTTTTTTTGAGAGGGAGTGGTGATCTTGCCAGGGTGGAGTAGTTTATTTAGTGATGACCAAAATAGTTTTGTTTTTTTTTTTGTCTTGTAAGTTGGTATAGTCCATTTGCTTGTTTTGATTGTTTTGCAAGGTATATACGATTTCTAAATTCTTGGAAGGCATTTTGAGTTCTATTTTATACCAGTGTTTCTAGGCTTTATCCCTTTTTATTGTGAGTTTTTTTTTTTTTTGTTTCTTTTGTTAGCCATGATGTGGGATTGGACTTTACTCTTTTATTATGTACTAGTAATAGATTATTTAAGATCTGTAAGAATATGTTATTGAAGTGCTCTACAGCAGTTGTTGTAAGAACAATCCATTTATATTGTTTTAGTGTTTCATTGGAAATATCTTTCAGGAAATTGGTTGTATTTCATATCTGATTATAGATAATATGTTTATGTAGGTTATGGTGAGTTCTAATAGCATATGTTGGTATGTGGTCGCTTATGTTATCTGAGAGGCAGCCTATTTTTGTCAGTTTGTCTGGTTTGTTTATAAGAAGCCAGTCTAATGTTGAGTGTCTCCCTGAAGTTTTATTGATTCTAGTGGGTGTGTTTATTAATTGTTTGTAGTTGTATATGTTTATGGATTCAGTGGGGGCAGTAGAATTTATGAGTGGCCGGTCTATATTTAAGTCTCAAAGTATTATAGTTTCATAGTTAATTTGTTGGGATATCCAGTACAGGATATTTTCAGCAGTATCAATGTCACTGCCCGGTGGTATATAAATTGCTGTTAAATATATAGTTTTCCTATTGCTAATTTTTAGGAGTGGTATTAGAAATTCAGCATTGTTAAATTTGGGTATTTTGTGCTTTTTTAATTTCATCAAGTTTAAATTGAGTTTCTAATATCATGACAGGAATTGACCCCATTCCTAAGTCAAAGTATGATGAAAGTTCATGAAATTAGTATTATTTCAATCTTTGATGTTTGCCAGAAATACGCTTTGCAGCACCCGCAATGTGCCCAGTATTGACTCCTTCTGTAATTCATACAGAGTTACATGTATCAGTAACATATCGAAGTACTATTGTAAATTCTTTTTTATAAGACCAGTGCTCCTACTACTGTTGGAACTGTCTGGGTACCCTTCTTCCACATTGCCCTCATTACCTTACTTTTAGGGAAAATTGAGGGGCTAGGAGGAATTTTGAGTTTAGGATGATGGTGAGAAGTTACAGAGTTAGGTGAAGCTGTTAGAAATAAGTGAGGCAGTTGTGGTATCGCTATAGGACAGATGAAGGTTGGTGAGTGATGGTAAGGTTTTTGTACCAAATTGTATGAGGTAAGGTTGTGTAAGAAGATTAGAGTAGTGACAGAGAGGAGAGACAGAAATAAGTTGTAAGCTAGCATGGTTGAGAATGGGATGGGTAGTGTGAGAGTAAGACAAGTTAGTTATTAGAGGGATGGTCAGGAAATATAAAGTAAGAATAGTGGTGAGAGGTTAGTGTTTGGTATAATGAGATAGTAGGTAAAGGATTGGAAGGTAGGTGTAGGGGAATTGTATCATATATCTACCAATCATACACATATTACATTTCTGTATACCGTATTTGTCATTGATATTAAATGACAATAATCTGTTTGTAGTTAGCATAGTATGCATTGTTTTAGGATATTTGCAGGAAAATTTGCTAGGTTTTGGGAAACAGATGTTAAATTTTCATAGCAATATCCTGTTCTTATGCACTGAACCAGCCAAAATACTATTAAATTCACTGTATATTGTTACAAAAACTATAGAATGACATTGTTGTTCCATGGCTTTCTTATAGTTCTCACTGTTCCAAACGTTTACAAATTGGCTACCAGTTTGTTCAGTGGTTTTCACAGTTTTCAAAGCCTTCTGCTCATTATCTGCTAACAGCAGGGTAGTGTAACATCTTACCTGTAGTTTACTGAAAAGCTTTTGTCTTGCTATGTAATAATTATCATTTAAATCAGCACTCCTTCAAATACACAGATACAAACATAAAAAAGGCAATGATTGTAGCAAGTGGGGGGATGCAGACTCTCAAACAGAAGAAAGGTATTATCTTTAATTATATTCCGGGAAGCCAAAACTGGGTACACTGATATAAAGGAAAAAATTCTCAGAAGCCACACTACAGCTTATGGTATTAGTTATACTAAATAATCTAATGCCCAAGTTATCAATATATTTTATATGCACCTGAATGCTAAATGAGAAACCCATGTGGTTATTATTTAAGTGACCCAAATGTTTTTATCTTTTTTCAAAATCATTATTACCTTTGCATATAAAAATTAGTCATTAATATGCCTAACAAAATAAATTGCATGGTAACAGATTAATGCAGGATAATAGAACAGCATGCGGATATAGTGATGCTGCATATTTCTTTAGGGAACATTACAGAACATGTGGGGTTAGTATGGGCAGAGGTACTAGCTACATATTTACATAAAGTTGTGTTGTAGTCCAACTTAGTGTCTATTACAGGAATACTGATGTAAGGGGATGGAGCTACAAACGTCTGATAGACAAATAGAAGTAGAAGAAGAAAGGGTGGGGGGATGATAACATGAGGAGAACCCAAAAGGCAGAATGGCATTATGAAAAATGATAAAACTTCAAGGTGCAGAGGGGAAGAATAATATACACAGACCTGAGGAGATAGAAGATAAGGCCAATGCAGAAGAGCTGGCGAAAAGTGAAGCAGGGATGGAGGAAGGATAGAAAAGAACAGAACATAACCTAGGAAAGTTGTTGAGAGAAGTAAAGTACTGAACATTGTAAGGGGTCAACAGCTTAAGTTCTTGATACCCAAAAGGGTAGAAGAAGAGGATATGAAAGAAACCAGTGAATGTTGAAGATGCAGCAGGAGACTGGGCTGAAGCACATGTTTTAGGGTGACAGGTCAAGGAGTAAATGAGTCAGGGGGGTTGAGAGGAGAGACACAGTTATCAGTATCATTATCATCATCATCATTATTAAATTTCCCAGTATTTTGTCATAATTCTCCTTTATTAAATTATATATTTTGTTGAATGGCTTATTTTTCAGTATATTGGTCTGGCTAAAGTACTTTTTATTTATACCTGTCATTTCAGTATTATAAAAGTAAGCTCTTTAGAAACATTCATGGATGGACAGTCTCAAATACTCCCTTGGTCTATCTTATGTTACAGTTAATGAGAAAGGTGGTAACTTATGAATATAGTTTATTGACAAGTTTGTAATGGTCTGCAAACTGATTGCGTAGTACTTGCCTATGAGCCTATAAAGCTATCTGGGTGGGTGCTACACTAGGAGGAGGTTGGCTTCCATTCTTGAAGTTGTTTTCAAAAATCATAGCTACATGTCTGATTATATAGTAAAGGCACAAGGGATATAATTAAGCAATAACCCACAACTGGGTGTGGGTAAGTCCTGGGATAACCACACCCAAGAGTGGATTATTGCTTCTATACAATGAAATTATTCAAGAAAGAAATGCTTATCTTTTTAAATAATTTTATTGTATAATGGCAATTTAGTCATTAAAAGGTGCTTGGTATCACATCGGGACAGAGGAAGGACGACAAGGAGACATGGTGGTGGAATGAGGAAGTACAGCAGAGTATACAGGCAAAGAAGAAGTGGGATTGTCAGAGAGATGAAGAAAGTAGACATGAGTATAAGGAGATGAGGTGCACGGCAAAGAGAGAGGTGGCGAAGGCTAAGGATAAGGCATATGAAGAGTTGTATGAAAGGTTGGACACTAAGGAGGGAGAAAAGGACCTGTACCGATTGGCTAGACAGAGGGACCGAGCTAGGAAAGATGTGCAGCAGGTAAAGGTGATAAAGGATAATGAGGGAAACATACTCACAAGCGAGGAGAGTGTGTTGAGGAGATGGAAAGAGTACTTTGAGGGGTTGATGAATGAAGAGAATGAGAGGGAGAGAAGGTTGGATGATGTAGGGATAGTGAATCATGAAGTACAATGGATTAGCAAGGAGGAAGTAAGGATAGCTATGAAGAGGATGAAGAATGGAAAGTCTGTTGGCCCAGATGACATACCTGTGGAAGCATGGAGGTGTTTAGGTGAAACGGCAGTGGAGTTTTTAACCAGTTTGTTTAATGAAATCTTGGAAAGTGAGAGGATGCCTGAGGACTGGAGAAAAAGTGTTTTGGTACCGATTTTTAAGAATAAGGGTGATGTGCAGAGCTGTAGTAACTACAGAGGGATTAAATTGATCAGTCACAGCATGAAGTTATGGGAAAGAGTAGTGGAAGCTAGGTTAAGAAGGGATGTGATGATTAGTGAACAGCAGTATGGTTTCATGCCGGGAAAGTGCACTACAGATGTGATGTTTGCTCTGAGAGTGTTGATGGAGAAGTACAGAGAATGTCAGAAGGAGTTGCATTGTGTTTTTGTAGACTTGGAAAAAGCATATGACAGGATGCCTAGAGAGGAGTTGTGGTATTGTATGAGGAAGTCAGGAGTGTCAGAGAAGTATGTAAGAGTGGTACAGGATATGTACGAGGGTAGTGTGACAGCAGTGAGGTCTGCGGTGGGAGTGACGGATGTGTTTAAAGTGGAGGCGGGGTTACATCAAGGATCAGCTCTGAGCCCTTTCTTATTTGCAATGGTGATGGACAGGTTAACAGACGAGATCAGACAGGAGTCCTCATGGACTATAATATTTGCAGATGACATTGTGATCTGTAGTGAGAGTAGGGAATAGGTGGAGGAGACCCTGGAGAGATGGAGATATGCTCTAGAGAGAAGAAGAATGAAGGTCAGCAGGACTAAGACAGAATATATGGGTGTAAATGAGAGGGAGAATAGAGGAATGGTGAGGATGCAAGGAGTAGAGGTGGCGAAGGTGGATGAGTTTAAATACTTGGGGTCAATAGTTCAGAGTAATGGTGAATGTGGAAGAGAGGTGAAGAAGAGAGTACAGGCAGGATGGAGTGGGTGGAGAAGAGTGTCAGGAGTGATTTGTGACAGACGAGTACCTGTAAGAGTGAAAGGGAAGGTCTACAAGAGGGTAGTGAGACCAGCTATGTTATATGGGTTGCAGACAGTGGCATTGACAAAAAGGCAGGAGTTTGAGCTGGATGTGGCAGAGTTAAAGATGTTGAGATTTGCACTGGGTGTTATGAGGGTGGACAGGATTAAGAATAAGCATATTAGAGGGTCAGCCCAGGTTGGAAGGTTTGGAGACAAAGCCAGAGAGGCAAGATTACATTGGTTTGGACATGTGCTGAGAAGGGATGCGGAGTATATTGGGAAAAAGATGCTAAGGATGAAGCTACCAGGTAACAGGGAAAGAGGAAGGCCTAAGATAAGGTTTATGGATGTGGTGAGAGAGGACATGCAAGTAGTTGGTGTGACAGAGCAAGATGCGGAGGACAGGAAGAAATGGAAACAGGTGATCCTCTGTGGCGACCCCTAACGGGAACAGCCAAAAGAAGATGATGATAATGACAATTTAGTGTTCTTATGCTTCCTCTACTTCTTAGTGATGTCCTGTACATGCATACAATGCAGACGTCTGCACGCTTGCACAGTACATCAGCACAGTGCAGTAGGGCTGATGGGACTTACAAATGTGTGTGATAAAAGAAAAAAACATTTTAAAAGGGATGTGACAAAAAATATGAAAAAAATCAGGGGTGGTCTGCAAAACCATAAATAGTTTTTTATTTATTATTTTTATTTTCACATTTGATTACTGGGAAAGTTTGACTGGACACAGGTTCTTTTTCAGCGGAAGCCTGCGGAGAAAAACTCCCCATAATATATGCACGTTAACAGACTTTTGAGTACATTAAGTATCACAGTGAGTTACATATACATGACCATAACATAGTAAAACAGATTCAATACAAACATTAAATAACTTCTATAGGGAATCAGTTAGAAAACCTATATAAGGGTTTCTTAAACACATTGTTCTTCCTTATCATCAAAGCTTAAAGAACCTATGTGTATATATAGCATTAAAGTCAGTTTAGAAGAAGTAATACCAGTAACAGCAAGTAATAGCAATAGTTAAAAGTCGAAAGTAATAGCAACAGTTGAAAAAGATATTGTGTCAGGAGCAGTGCATGTTGAGGGAAACGTTTAACAGCAGTAACCATACTTTTCAGCTATTTACAGTTTTGCAGAACTTCCCTCTTTTTTTTCTGATATTTAACCCTACATCTGTTAAAATATATTTTGGATGGCCTTAAGACTTTTTTCTTTTGGGATGTGCTTGATTTACAATGGGCATGCTGACTGAGTTTCCAGTCAGTGTACACATTTTTGAATGTAAATGACAATTCATTCTATAATTGCTTGTGTTCTGCGCTACAGATGTTATCATGAGGAATCCGTCACAGTAGTCAGTTCCTAAAGCCGGAAGATGTAGTGATTAGAAGTAGGTCCATGTATTACTATTCAAGAAGTCAGGATCATTATATTCAAATGAAACTGATAGCTTTTATTTTATTTTATTTATTTAATTTATTTAACATTTGTTGACCGGGAAAGTCCAACTAGGTTCCACAGATCCTGTTTTCAGCAGAGGCCCGGGGAGAAATGCTCCAGAAGCATGTCTTTAGAATGTGGGAGGAAACCGGAGTACCCGGAGGAAACCCACGCGAATGAAGGGAGAACATGCAAACTCCGCACAGAAGGCACCCCAGCCGAGAATCAAACCAAAGAACCTCTTGCTGTGAGGCGACAGCATTAACCGCTGCACCACTGCGCAATTACCTTGTATTTAAGTCTCATGAGAGTAGATATAGCACCACTTTACAGAGTAAGGGTTTAGTAATTCCACATTTAAACCAGATATGGGGAAAGAAGGCCAGAATATCAAGAAGAAACTGTAAATGCAACTAGAAAATCAATACTGCTCATCTCCATACACATTCATGAACACATGCAGATGCTCACACACACACACACACACACACACACACACACACACACACACACACACACACACACACACACACATGCATGCAGTTCTGCTAGTGGCATAGATTATGGCTGAATATGTTAATTTTTGACAATCCTACTCACCTGGTTAACAAAAGAATAAATAAACACAATGCTGCCAACACATGGTTTTCTAAGGTTTGACACTGCTCCTCTAGTGATCCTTTCAAAACAATAAAACTACACCCCAGGATACATGCAACTTTCCCTCCCACCTTTTCTAAATCTTTTTCTTGCACATCTATCTGCTAAACAACATATAACAACCAATACCAGGTCTCGCCTCTCAGACAAACAATGTTAGAAACTGTTGGTCATGAAGTGAAGAGTCCTGCAGAAAGAAATAGCTTTGCTCCAAATCGTTGAAAATATTAGTCATAATATTTATTGGTGAGATGTTATAAGCAGAAAAGACTAATCTATGTGAACTATTACAGATAAAGGTAAATGTCTTCCCGAAGAACAAGAAGCCCATATGATTTAGTACAGATAAACATGAATAAAATGATTCTTTACTACAGAGGAATGCAGGTTTGGAAAACGTCTGATTAATAGAGATTACCTTGTATTTAAGTCTCATGACATTTTCCTTAACAAATCAACAACATATTCATCTATACAGAAAATACATCTTTGTCATTCAAAGACAAGGATCTTTAAGTCTTTCATAATTGCTGGTTAAATTGCTCTGAAAACTATTTCACTTTCCCCAGAAATCTGGCAAAAATGAATATTAAAGGGAAAGATCCATGTCCAGAACAGACAAAATTAAGCTTTGTCTGTACACATCTGGAACAGCTTAAATACATTTTGTTAAACTATGTCTGTATGTCTCATGATTCAGCAATCCTGTTTCATCAAAAATCTTGCTTTTTTTAAAGAAATAATAATTCTAACATATATTACATGCTTCTTCATAGCACATTTTATATGTTTATGGCTGGAGAGGATTTAAAATTTAATATTAAATTATTTTATTGTATAGTTTAGCTGTTTTCACTTAGCTAGGATACAGTTGTGATTCAGTTTAGTATATTCATGAGACTGACTCTTTTCTATTTGCAACCCATTTGTTAGTTATACATATGATATAGGGTTAGCAGTTTACAACTTTGCAAACAACACTGTCTAGAGTATTTTATGTCTAGTTTTCTTTTGTACTCCTTCATGCTGACATTATAACTAATGTTTTTGAATGAACACTGCCTTATTTGTTTGTGTATTTTTCTTGTTTACTCTTTTGTGCAAAGCTTTTTAAAGCTCATGGTAGACAAAGGGTTTGCTCTTTGCTTGGGAAAATGTAAAGTCCTTTATGTGTATATGTAGTTCTTCCTTAGTAAAGAACCTAAGTGGCAGGTTTTAGTGCTAGATATGGGATGGAGACCTTTATTAATTCCCTTTGTAGGGTGTTGGTCTCATTCAGAGTTCTGGGAATATTTCCCAGGAACATTGTGAGGATCTTGCAGGTGTGGATTTGTTGTTTGCTACTGGTAGCTGCAGTTTTTCTTTTTTTCTCATGTTCAGCTTGGCTACTTGTTGAGATCTTCTTAAAACTGTCTTAGCATAACCAAGCGACTCTTGGAATTTGTGTCTCTTAATGGATGTTGAATCTAGAGACTGATGTTGTGATTAGTTGTAGTTGTCATAATTATTGGTTCTACATTGATTCCTATGGATAAAATCATCCTTGTAACATCATTAAAGATGATGGATTCAGTTATATTCAGGTTGGGATTCTCTTAGGTGTACTCTAGCACCATCAATGCTGAATCCAAATATTGTTGCTGTAGTGTTGATTTCATGGGTTATTATAGGTATTATACTATTTTAAGTCTCTTTCTCTGGAACATTTTAGTTATTAGAAAATATTAATTTCTCTTAAATTTATTGAAGACGTTTGACAATAATCCATAAAGACATGAAAGGAGCATAGAAGAATAAAGTTCTAGCTACAATCCAGTTCACATGAGTTTGATTAGGGGCTCAGATGTCTGATGGTGCTGGCAAGAGAGGAAAAGTATACCAATCCCGGATGGACACCAACTACCACAAACCCTTGAAGGAAGGGTGGAATCATAAAGTGTGCCCCAGAGGAACAGACTTTCAGTTGGTAGTATTCTTCAACAGCAAGTATATGGGTGTATGCATATTAAAAAGAGGGAAGTTGTAGCAGATACCTCAATAATACAGGTATCTCACCAGTCTCCAAGGGGGCGGTTAGGACTTTACAAAATGTTCTCAGTTGCCAGGATAGCTGTGAGAGCAGAAGCAACAACCATCATTATTGTCTGTATGATGGTTCCCCTGAATAGTTCGCACACTGTATGCTACTAAAACATGTCTGTCTTATCAAAAAAAAAACAGGCTAATTCTTATTGGGGATGGCTTGATATATGGCAGGCAAAGGGGAAAAATGACTTAGGAAACAAAGCATTTGCTGTCATTTCAAGTTCAATGGAGCTTATTTCTTCCTTAATGAGAAGATGCTTTCTTTTATTATGTTGAATTAAATTGTGTAGGCATTTAAGCCCAACTCATGTTTCCCTATTGAAATGTCAGCACTCATAAAGCCTAGTGTTGACAAACCAAAAAAACGACTGAAACTGCAGGAGAAGAGAGAATCTTGAATATTGTTCTTCTTTTTCTTTAAACATGTTTCCCTGGAGTGTGGGGGGGGGGGGCAAGCCTCTACACTCCTGAACTCATACATAACATGTCTAAGATCACCATGCTTCAGAGACAAGGGAATATCTGAGAAATGTCTGTCGTGGACTTGATATATACACATCTGTTTCTTTGGCCATTCAGTCTATGTATTTCATGACTTAGTCATGCAGATCAAACAGTTACCCCAGCAGATTGATGTACACAGTATCACATGGAAAGTAAATATTCATCTATGTCTTGCAGTTCTGGAGTTTTGTAGAGTTTTAGACCCTTAGGGACTCTTATTTTGGAGACTGTCATACAGAAAAAAAGGAGATCTCAGTGGAGGTTCCTAAATGTTTTATGTTTATTCAGAAATACAAACAGCAGCTTCACAAGGAAGTATTCAGAGGAAAAGCCAATGTTTCTAGAATTAAGAATCATTGACTCTAACAAGAATGAGTCTGTTTGACTGGCTAGGAAATCTTCAAGCCAGAAAAAAAAATCAACATTAAATTTGCCTTGCAGTGATCCTTACTACTGCTCTCATCAAATCTCTGGTCCATATTTAGTCTCTCTGCACTGCTCTTTTGGGGAACATCTGTTCCCTCCAGTAACGTATCTACTTAGATAAGATGCTGTTCTGTCTGGTAGACGTCATGTCTGCCATAGAAGAATCCAAGAATCAAATGAGCCGTAATTCTTACTGTGCATCTGCATTTCATACTATGTATGATTTTTGAGCTTTTTATACCAAGTTAAATTTACATATGTGGTGCATGGATAAACACTATACCACATCAGACACAGTTGATGTGGTACCTTTTAATTTCCACAAGTCAACTTTTCAAGCTGCCTACTAGCCAGTAGTAAATCTTTTGAAACTACAGTTCTTAAGGAATTACTCAGCAGTTTAAGTTATTTATTTAGGAATAGAGGAAACATGCTCCAGCCTATTAAGTTATCTCTAAAGAGTCGGCAGGAGAACAAGTAACTGACAATTATCCAGGCAGATAAAGGAAGTTGCTGTACTCTACTGTAAAATGTATGAGACTGGCATCAGGAAACAGTTGTCATATGGTATGTCATGATTGGCCTTATGCATAAGCAAACTATGCAACTGCCTAGACAACCCCTCAGCCAGGGGCACTTCTCTAGCTTCTGTATTTATTTACTTATTTCTTGACAGCAGTAAAAAAATGTGCTCTTATAGCGGTGCTCCTCTTCAAGAAGCAATACTTTTCTGAGCTTTTGGCTTGGGTCCCCCCATGATCTACACAATAAAGTAGGATTCATTGTGTAGATAATGTGTGGGACTGAATGAAAAGCCTGGAAATTCTGAACATTGGAGTGAATTGCATGGTTGAGTTGGGTAAAGTAATGGGAAAGAAGAGTCTCTATAGTGACATACATGCTGTTTTTTTTTCCTGGCAGGCAACCAGTTATTATGATGAGTGGACAGTCCTGCATGCCTCTTAATTATCCCCAGTTTTCCTCTACTTTCCATAAAAGTTTTGATTTTCTTGTAACTGTCTGAAGATTACAGTCAGCAAGTGATACCAGTGATACCAGGCATCACACTCCTTATTCTTCAGAAAGTTTGCTGATGCAAAACCTGCTGTTCTAGTAACTATTATAAATGAATTAGGGTAAATATTATAAATTGTCTCTGATTTTGGGCCTTTGCGCCACTCATTATTTTTGGCTTTGTCCCTGTTTCTTGAGCAAAGAAGTTGACAGCTATGCCACTTAACAGCTCAGCTAACACATGTTTGTCTGAAGTAAGTTGGAAACTCTTCCTGACTTCTAAGAATACTTCAGTTTTTACCTCATCTGTGTTCTGTTCCTAATAAACATGCTTTTTTGGCAAATCATTGAAGATTGCAGTCATTAAATAACTACAGTCATTTGAGTTTCAGACTTAATTTATTTCTGAAAACACACAACCCATTATGTTAGCAACTATATAAATATATAAGAGCAATATTTAAAATCTATCTCTGACTTTATCCCTTTGTCCATGATTCATATGTTAAGATGTTGACAGCTACTTGAACACATTACTGTGTGCCCCTCATTTTTATTTCATGTATTTTATGAGAGGTGTACACCTGAGATGTGAACAGACACAGTAGCTCTAATTGCTAGGGTTATGGAGGAAAATGGCTAACTGTTGCTTGATCATTATTCTGGGTTTAAATGGGTATTGTGATTTGTTTGGAACAAAGTGAATACTTTAATGTGTGGCTACTAGTTTTGTGAAACAAAGTTGAAATACATTACATGCCCTTTATGTTATCACAATCAGATGGCTGAACTATAAAGAGAAGTGATTATAACTGCCTGGGGGTATCTGTGGATGAAAGTTACTGACTCTCTTGTTTGTTCAATGTAAGAATAACCAATTTTGCTTTGCAGGACATGTGCACTTTAAGTAAGATAACTATTTTACTATGACTGCTGTGTGATTCTGTGAAGGAAACTCAAAGTGTATTACTGTGACCATTATAATTATGATTATTATTATTGTTGTTTCAATTTGGTCAAACTTCTGAGCTATACAAAGTTAATAAAATAGTTCTAATTGATGAATACAGAGGTTGTCTGTGGGTAAAAGTTATTTGTGACTACTGTTTTTTTAATCACTGTTAAACAACTTGCACTAATTGGCATCGAAGAAGTAACCTCACACAATGTATTTAATTTGCTGAAATGCATGTTACATTGCACTGGCCTGCAGCTTGCCTGTATTGTCTGAACTACAGTATTTACATTTAACACAGCTATTCCTTTATTTGTTTTTTGTTTTTTTGTTTTTTTAATTCAGCTTTACCATATGCTAAGACCTATTCACTCAATGTGATTCTCCTCTGTTGTGCTCAGATTTGTCTATATTCTAGTATTTTTGACATTCATTACAACTTTATATTCCTCTGTATCTATGCTTTGGTGTAGTGGAAGTGGCTGTACTGCTGCTATTGATATCAGGGTTCTTATTATCCGTATATGCAGTATGTAGTATACAGATCAGCATACTTTGTTTGGCTTGTAGTGAGGTGTCCCTCCAAAATTTTCCAAGCTGTGGAAGCACATGTGCGGGTGTGCAAACACATGCTCTCTCTTGTTAATGATGACTAGTGCTTTAGGTCTCTTTGGCTGGTGGCCTGGGACCCTGATGGGGTGCTCCAGTGGATATCCAGCATCACCCATGAAGTGATCATATAAGAAGCCATAATACCATGCTCCTTGACACAGGTCTGCATTATTCTTCAGATTTGATCACACAAAATCTGGATGTTTCCTGAGTTTTAGCAATGCCTGTGGACATAGATTTGCCTTGGATACCATCTGTGCCAAGGACATGGATGACAGTGTATATTGCATCCAGCATGCCAGTGATGTCTTGGAGTCTAGAAATATCAATGAAGTGCAGCATTGCTAAAATATATTCCTCACAGTGCACAGGCATTTTGATGTAGATTAGTGCCTGTGGCATCAGGCCTTCTCCTCCTCTCTCATAAGTGAGCTGAATAGATTTGTTAACCAAAGGGCCTACGTGGTATCTAGATTATACAGTTGGTGTCCCTGCCATTACTTGGGCAGGGTCAGCTAATAGATTCATGTATGATTAGGTTGAGCACATGAAAGGCTATGCAAACTTAGTGAGCATTTTGATAAGCATTGCTTTCATTTTATGGTTTGCAATGGGTGACATCTTACCATTGATCAGACATCTTTCATGAGTTATATTCCTAGTTTATGCTGGTGCTGTTGGCGCATGCATTTTACTTGCATATGTGTGACAAACAGTGTTGCATAATGTTACAGAATATGTTTTGCTGACCTTCTGAAGTGTGCACTGTGATTATGGATCTCACTAGCAGAGACTAGCTTTTACTGCATTCATGGAATAACATTACGTAGCTACTTTAAAGAGTATTGCTATCACAATCACATGCAGTCTTCAGTCTTAAAGATGTAACACAATGTGAAGTCCTTATGTTGCCAGAGACCTGGAACCAAATACACATTGCCACATGGAAAATAAAAAGTATCGCACCGAAAAACTAAATTGGTTTCATATTTATGGCATGAAATGATATTTTGCTCAGCTTATGTGCTCTTTGCAGATGAAATAAAGAATTTTTTCAATTACCACATCTCTTTTAACATTTACTTAAAGAATAAAAACAATTAAAATGTGTCAGCTGGCAATTATTGCTTGTTGCAGCAGTATAAAGGATGCCTACAGCTGTGGCTTTCAGTTATATTATTACAATTGCTTCCTCTAAGCACATTTCTGAGTTGTAAGTAAAACAAATAGCTCCAGGCAGCAGATGTACTTGTTAGACTAAGAATTATGCAGAGATGACCACTGTCGCCACTGCTATTTAAAATTTGCAACAAAATATTTCACATGCCAATAAAACTCACTCTGAACTTGAATAAGCTATTCTTAATTCTTTGTTTCAAGCTTCAGTTTTTGTGGGAAATCACCATAACATGTCCTATTAAAACAGCAATGTTCACCTAATTCCATCTAACTGCACTAACAAATATGATACGTGAACAAACTGCTTTATGGAAATATTTAAAATGTCAAATATTTAGGTTTACAGAGTTTACTGGCTGCCAAAGTACTATCAGCCTGAAATACTTAATAGTAATGTGTAATGGGTCAGAGAATTCTAATCACTTAAATTATATGTTTATAAACCTTTTGTTACAGTAAAAATCACCAAAGTGAAAAATACCATTTATTATACTATCCTTTGTCCTAAAAGAGAATGCACAAACTACAATGTACTGTCTGGTAATCTAGTCTGTAGCTTTAAGACTCAGATCTTTTGTTGAACTTCTGTAGTTCTGTGTTTGGCTACTTCGGTTTCCACGTGTATATCACATGATTGTAAGGTTGCCATTTAGCCACAAAAGTACACTAAAGTGGCACCTGTGATTAGAAGACAGTGAACAAGGTTAACAGAAAAACATTTTATTGCAATAGTTAAAAAATTGCTATGTTCTCCAGTTAACATGTTTTTTCTTTATTGGACCAGATTACAGTACACTGGGCAGAATGGCAGAGCCCTAACAATGAAAGTGAATTATACAACCTAGTTTCATAGAACACTGAATAAATAAATAAATACATTATCACTTGCCTTGAACTGTCTGCAGAACTAAAGGTATCAACAGAAAAGTGTGAAGACATTACCAAGGTGGAAAAGAGTGTTGGAGACATGAGATATGCAAAGCCAAAACAACTGTAAATGAAGTGCAAGATGCATAGTGCATGTTTGCAGCTAACTGGTAGAAGAAGAATTCAAAATAATGGAACTTCGGGGTGTGAAAACGACAAGCATAGTGAGAAGGTTATCACATTGGTGAAAGCAAGACAAAGTCAGGATTTACATAGACCCACATAATGTGAAAAAAAATGTATTCTGAGAGACCAGGACCCTTTACAGACAATAGAAGGATTATTTGTTACTAAGCCTGATGCAATATTTTCCTTGGTACTAGATGCTAACTAGGGATTTTAACAAATTATACTGGACTAAACAATCTCTAAACTATGTATTTTTAATTACAGTCTTAGGCAGACATGGAGCTTTAGGCTTAGCCATTTAATTGGCACCAGAAATTTATAAGGTGTTGTAAATATTATTCACAATCATTAGTCTGCAGTGGTAACACACAATAGCATAATATCAGATTAATTCTATAAGATAAGAACACAAAGTTTGAAAGAGAAAACAGTTAAATGCCAGATAAGTATGTCTTCCTTGACATTTGTAAGTTATCTTCTAACTTCTGATGGCTTACAGGTAACCTCTGATAAAGTATATACTAGTGTAATGATTCAAACTTCAACAAAGACTCATTAGTGTCATTCACAGGGATGGTGTAATACTTAGCCAAGCTCACACCTTACTTGTTGGTTGATCAGAAGTAGAATCACAGCATCTGCACTCAGATATTTTGATGTGGCAAGTGGCATTACAATGACAATGCCAGCGATGCAAGCCAGAAATAGTTAGAAATAGTACTACTGCCTCAGCCCCAAAACATACATGAAGCACAGAGCATCATGGTAAAAGTCGCTTCTCTTCTAAAAAACCTTTTGTTATTTACCTCATCCAAAGTGCCTCCCTCCCTCCATCAAGAAATATTAACAACTGAAATTATGAGATCACTAAGCAACATATACTTCAGGAACCATGAAAAATGAATCTGTTTGTTTGTTTGTTTGTAAATGCAATAATACATTGCATGGCAGAAGTAATGACAATATTTGTTCCTGACTGACAAATATTGGATCCCTCATCTTCGGTCATCTTGACCAGTCAGGAGAAACTCACCATAAATTCTACCCTTCCAAGTCATTTTTTCTATAACAACACTTCTCATAAGGCATAAGAATGTGGTTCTAACTCCTGCACCTCACTTCATTGTGAAGTTCCTCTGAGGCCTGGCAAAGTACTTGTACCAGGGATGGCATTAGTATATTCATAGGTTCATAGGTTCATACTAGGCTATCTGCCCTAGGGCATTTATAAGCCTAGCCAGAGTGCGTTTGGCTTTCGCCACCCATTTTAAATTAATTTTGCTATGCCTTTTTTTGAGGTTAGTATACTGTGCCTCTGTCTAACAGTGACACAGAAGTGATAGCCGGGGTAAACCTACGATCTCCCATCCACTCATCAAGATTCCTCTTGAAGAGAGTCAATGTGGGACTCTGCCTAACCTGGACTGGGATTTTATTCCAGAGTGAAGGGAGCCTCTGGGTTATGAATCTGTCCCTCCAGCATGTCCTATTTATTTCAGTGCTGAGGTTCAAGTCTCTCGAGCGTGTAGCTCGATGGGATTTGGATTTTCTGAGGTGCAGCATGTCCATTAATTCGGGTTGGACATGGCTTTATACGTCAGGCACAGATCGCCTCTGAGCAGGCGGTATGCCACTGAGTAGAGCTGGAGTTTCTTTAACCGGGCAGCATATGGCATCTGTTTGAGCCCTTTGATCCTCTTGGTGAGGTACTTTTGGGGTCTTTCCAGTTGCTGCAGGTGTCTGGTAAGGTACATCCCAAAAGGGGCATTGTACTCAATTATGGGCCTGATGAGGGATGAGTAAAGAGGTACGATGTCCTCCCTGATCTAGATCTGAATCCCTTCATGATTAGGTGGGCTATATAAAATGTTTTTCTAACCACTTTGGCCACATGGTTGTCAAATGAGAGATTGCTATCAACTTGGGTCCCCAGGTCCCTAATGACTTCTTCTGTACTTAATGGATTACCACCTATGTGGTAATTTGTGAGCACTTTGTTTTGCCAAAGGGATGACTATACACTTTTGGCGTTTAGCTTGAGGCCATGGCTCTGGCACCAGTTGTCTGTTTCTATGAGGCCCTTTTGGAGGATGCTTGTGTTGGCTGGAGAGTTGATTATGGCGCCCAGTTTGCAGTCATCTGCGAACTTGGTCAGCCACAGTCCTTCTGTGTTGGCCTGTACCGCCGAGAAATATATACCGAACAAGAGAGGTCCCAGGACTGAGCCTTGTGGGACGCCACTTGTAACTGGTTTGGAGTCTGACATGGCTCCAGCAATTCTAACCATGTGGGTTCTGTCCTTGAGCCAGTTTGCAACCCATCTAGTGACATAGGGGTTTAGATTTAAGCTGGTGAGCTTATCTATAATGCCCGAGTGGGGTATTGTATTGAAGGCTTTTGCGATGTCCAGGTAGGCTGTGTGGACCACCTTCCCCTCGTCAATGGCCTTGGTGACTGTTTCAAAGAAATCGACCAGGTTTAAGAGGCAGGATCTGCCCTTAACAAAGCC
>NC_056737.1:1356717914-1356855414 GCF_019279795.1 Protopterus annectens
AACAGATTTATTGACAAAGATGCACTTAAAAAGGCATTCATTTTGCTTTAATTAACTGGGTCAGAAGCCATTGAAAGAATTTGTTCATTTGTGCATGCACCAGCAATATATGCATAAGAGGTGGGAAACTGCCATACTGATGTACCATCTGAATAAAGAGAGGACCCCAAGTGCTTGAAATATAAATTTAGAGAAATGTGCAACCCCCAGACAAATGTTACATTAAAGAGGCACCTATTTTATACAAGAGATCAAAAGGTAGGTAAAACTTTTGCAGCTTATATCACTGACTTGAGAAATAAGGGTAAAACATGTAGATTTGGTAATTTGAAAGATGGATTAATGAAGGACAGGCTTGTGTGTGGTGTTACTAGTGCTGCAGTGAAAAAGATTTTTCTTCATGACAGTGATTTAATGTTGAGCAAAGCTATTGAGATTTGTCAAATCCATGAGCTCAAAGAAAGGTACAGTATGCTTGCAAGTGATGAGCTTAGTTTCAGCAGTCTCTAGACCAAGCGTAGACAGCATGCAACACGTGGCAAGCAGAAGCAGGCACATGGCAGCAGCAACCCCTATGGGTTCCCCTAGGAGATCCCGTAACTTTCTAACAAGTCTAGCTCAGCAAAATAGATATGCTCAGTACAGTATAAGGGTAAGTCAGCAAAACCCAAGTCAAGTCTTATTGTTAACTGTCATAATTGTTGTGCCCATCATGAATCTAAAAGAGAGAAGTGATTAGCATTTGATCAGCAATCTCACAAGTATAAAAAATGAAACCACTTTCAAAAGTTTTCTAAATCAAGCAAGCCTCATTCAGTTATTAAGAAAGGTCACTCAAAAAAGCAAGTTGATCATGTAGAGTGCTGCAACACTATTTTCTATGTAGATGGTGTATCAGTGGTTGGTGAAAAGGTTAATGCAGCAGATCTGTTGGTAATGAATGAAGTGTTTTGTACTGTCCTGATCAATGGTAAACCCACAGAGCTCAAGGTAGACACTGGTTCAGAGTGTAATGTAATGTCAGCCGAAACATTTGATACAGTGAGAGCTGGTGAGCAACTTAATTTGGCTAATTGTGTGAAGTTTGTTTCTTATGGAGGTGAAGAGATTCAAACTGATGGCTCAGTAGTGCTGTCATGCTATTCGGCTGGGAACAGTTACAGCTTGTAGTTTTATGTAGTCTGAATACCCGTGCCATCATTATTAGGTCTCAGAGACAGTTTAAGAATGAAACTGCTTTCTTTTACCAAAGAAGCCCATCATGTAAGCACATGTCCCAGTTCCAGCTTCAGTGACGTTATTTTCTCAGAGTATGCTGATGTTTTTGATGACAAGCTAGAAAAACTTCCAGTTGTGTACTCCATAAAATAGACCCAGAAGTCAGTTCAGTGGTCAGACCAATCAGGAGAGTTCCAATGGATCTACTTTAATTAAACGAAAGCGGAATCCGTCGAATACAAATCCGTCGACACATAAACAGTGAAACACGATAATATCGAACATGCAAAACCGTGAAATTTAAACATCGAAACCGCAATAGCCGGCCAACCCCACTGCCCGTAACATACTACCTATGCAAACACAACAACAAAAAACACATACATACACTAACCAAAACCCTACTACTAACCCTAAATTAAAGCACCAAAACCCCACTTGTAACCCTAAACTAAACCCCACATACACAACTATCTATGCACTACCCTTAACCCCTCCCTAACCCTAAGGTCTGTAACTACCGCACACTTACCCTACAGAACTATACCCACACAAAGTAAATATTCCACACACATACACTTAACAAAACCCTACACTAAACCTTACATACATTACCTATCTATGCACTTACCTTAACCTGCACCCTAACCCTAAGGTCCGTAACTATCGCACACTTACCTTACGGTGCTATACCGCAGACGGGCCAACTATGGCAATTCGACATTTCCGATTTCGCTATTTAGTGCATTCGACGTTTCTGCATTTTGCTGTTTACGTGTCGACGAATTCGTATTTGACGGATTCCACTTTCATTTAATTAAAGTAGAACCAGTTCCAATAGCTATACAGGACAAAGTCAAGGTCCAGTCAGACAAGATGGTGCAGCAAGGTGTGATTTGTCCAGTCACAGAACACACTGAGTGGGTGTTTTCCATGGTGGCTGCTCATAAAGAAAAGTTCAGATGAAATCAGAATATGCATTGACCCAAGAGACTTGAACAAGGCATTAAAGAGACCTCAGCATCCTATGCAAACAGTTGAGGAGTTTGCCACCCTCATGCCAAATGCCACTGTTTTTTCTGTCTTGGATGCAAAGAGTTCATTTTGGCATGTAATTCTTGATCGCAAATCTTCACTCAGCACACCATTTGGTAGATACAAATTCCTCAGGATGTCTTTTGGAATAAATTCTGCCAGTGACGTCTTTCAACGTGCAATGGAATATTTTTTTTCTGGCTATCCGTGTGCTATAATAGTTGATAATTTACTGGTCGGAGGTAATGGTAAAGCAGAGCATAGCAGAAACCTCAGGAAAGTTCTGGACAGAGCACGTGAAATGAACTTAATGCTTAATCCTCTGAAGTGTAAATTCAGACTACTACAAGTTTCTTATGTAGGTCATTTGTTTACCAGTACAGACTTATGACTAGACCCTTCCAAACAAGCAGCCAGTCTTGAGATGCCGGCTCCAGACAATGTCCAATCCCTACAGTGTTTCCTTGGTATGGTTAACTATATGGGCAAATTTTATCTCTGACTTTAGTGAATTATCAGCACTTTTAAGAAATCTGACATGCAAGAATTTTGCCTGATCATTGTTAGAACAACAACAGAGAGCATTTGATAACCTCAAACAGCAAATTGCCAACCCGCCTACATTGAGACACTATGATGTCCACAAACCAGTAGTTCTTTCCTGTGACGCTTCAAAGTTCAGTCTTGCTGCAGTTATTCTTCAAGAGGGCAAACCTGTTGCCTATGCATCTAGAACTCTTACCCAAACTGAGATACAGTGTGCTCAAATTGAAAAGGAACTTTTGGCAATTGTGTTTGCATGTTCGAAGTTCCATGATTTTATTTATGGCTGAGCTATCCAAGTTGAAACTGATCATCAGCCTCTAGTCACTATTTCAAAGAGGCCTATGCATACTGCTCCAGCAAGACTACAAAGAATGATGCTCAGATTACAAAAGTATCATATAAAAATGGTCTACACAAAAGGCAAACTTCTTTATCTGGCTGACACTTTATCCAGATCACCGAGAAATACCATGGAACAGCTTGATGCAGAGAATTTTGACTTTAATGTCAAAGGAAGTGCATAATTTTTCTACCATGAGACTTGATGAGCTAAGAGATCATACGACTGATACAGTTCTGCAGAAGCTCAACCACTTCATCAATGTTAGATAGCCATCAAAGCAATCTTGTGTACCGTCAGAAGTACAATCTTATTTTCCATACAGAGATGAGATGCTGAAGGAAGATGGTATCATTTTCAAAGGTCCAAAAGTTATTGTTCCTACTTCCTTACAACAGGAATGGATTCAGATTTTGCATCATGGCCACCCAGGTTCCGAAGCTACCAAAAGAAGAGTGAGAGGACTAGTATTTTGGCCTTCTCTGTCAAAAGACATTGATAAAGTGCTTTCATCTTGTTCAGTATGCAATAGTACTAAACCATATTTGCAACAAGAGCTACTTCAGGTAAGCCATATTCCTGAACTACCTTGGTCAACAGTAGCCACTGACATATTTGAGCGTTACAATCAGCATTACTTAGTGTTGGTAGACTCTTATTCGACCTGGTTTAAAATTGATTTGCTACTTAACCTAGTGTCCAGTGCTGTTATTATTAAGATGAAATGTCATTTCTCAGTCCATGGTAGTCTACACAAACTTATTTCAGACAATGGTACCCAGTTTACCAGTCAAATGTTTCAGAAATTTGCAAAAGAGTGGGACTTTATCCATGTTAGTAGTAGTCCAGAATACCCACTGTCAAATGGCCTTGCTGAACATGCAGTACAGAGTGCAAAGCAATTACTAGAGAGGTCAAAGCATGACAATACTGATATCTTCTTGAATCTTAATCTCAGAAATATATCTTGTGACAACCTACTAGGCTCACCTGCTTAGAGACTTCTATCTTAGCAAACCAAAATAACCATGCCTATCAGTTCTAGTTTGTTCGTGCCTAGTGCTAAAAACACCAGAGCAATCAAAGCCCAACTCTTTAAGAAGCATTCTTTTTAGACGTCCAGCTATGATAAAAGTAGCAGATTTCTTCATTCAATAAAAGAGAGAGAGAGAGAGACAGTGAGGATGCAAATGGTGAAAGGCTTTGATTGAATAGGTCAAGTGAGAGGCACATGTGCTGAGCCGAGATCCTACTCCGTAGAATCTAAGAGTATAGAATACAGGAGAAACCGCAGGCATCTTCTTCTGGTGTCTGAAAGGAAATCACAGCATCATACCTGTGATGCAGACTCTAAATCTCAGAGCACCGCTGGCAATGTTCATACTGAAGAACATGTCTCGGTATCCATTCCCATTTCTGATGATGTCCCAGATGTCCTCAAAGCTGAACATTCCTTGAAGACAGTATCCAATGCTAGATCAAATTCTGATTTTTATCTTACACAATCAGGTCATATTTCTAGACCTAGTGTAAAATACACAGCAACCTGAACATGATTGTTTTATATGTGCCTAATTTTGTATGACTGCATGTCAAAGAATTAGTTCTGTATAACTGCATGTCAAAAGATCATTTCTGTATAATTGCATGTCATTGAATACTGTAATTTGTAATATCTTCTATGTCTGAAAGAGGGAGGATGTAGAACAGAGTGCGTGTATGTAACTTTAAGAAGCATTTCCAGATGTAGGCATGTGCATAAATATAGTGAGCACGTGCAGGCAGCAGTGCCATTTTGAGAGAACAGCCAAAGTGTTAACATGTATGAGTGCAGTAGTCAGTCTGTTTATAAGTTTATTTAAGTTTAAGTTACTAAGCCTCAGTCCTAATGTGTCTGTGTGTAATAAAGCTACTTATACTGAACCCACAACTGTTCATCTCTTTTATCCTGACCGGACGAGCGACAATTATATACAGTTTCTACTTTTGTCTAGGGGTTTACTATCCCCTTTCTACCATGTAGTCCAAACACAGTGTTTCCATCATGCACAGTTTACATTTGACTGGGATAATGTTAAACCTGCTATTTGTGTTAAGGAATTTAGAGCAGCTGGGACCTTGACAAGGTGACTTTAACAGGCTTCAGAAACAAATAACTGCAGTGTCCAGGTAAGTTTTTGCATGTCTAATGTTGGCTCTAAGAATCCAGTCCATAAGCTAATAAAATACTGCTGGTATACCATAAAGGGCAGACAATATCACCTTATAATGACAAAGGCCATCAGGTGTGGAAAATGTTTTCTCCTTTGCTGTTGGAGTTAATGGGGTTTGTGATTATATGAGGTAGTACCAGCTATGCCAGATAGAGAGTAGGACAGTGCATATGTAACATATGCTACCACAGCTAGCTGGAGTTTTGTAAATAATTTTATGTCATCTGAATATCAAACTGATTTGTACAGATGCTGCTGTTAAAATGTATTTGTAAAGTTGCTTGTGTTAAAAATGTATCAACAGTAGGTCTTGCTGGACAGGAAAGGAATATATATGTATGTCAGACTGAATTGTAACTGATGAAATGTATATATGTTAACAGAGGGTGCTGGAAGGGAAGGGTTTAAACTCAGCCCAGCTAACTTTTAGAAAAACAGCTTGAAATTAAATGACTTAGTTTAGGCCATAAAGATTTTATCTCACAGGCCTGAGTGCAGCCAGAGATGCAATATCTGTGCTGGGTTTCTGCTCTTATTTTCCATAGTGGTGAACTAAATGGTACCCTGGGGTGCCAGTGAATAGCTGTTTAGTCTCTCCAGAAAGGATGAAAGTATTGTAATTGTTTTACAGTCTCCAGATGCTGGAATCAGACTTAATAGAGTTCTGGTTGTGTATTGGGACACATCTGTGCTAGATCCTAGGTTGGCTTCTAGTCAGGGGGGTAGTGTGGGAAACACAAAATCAAGTGACCAGATGTGATGTTATTCTATAGCCAGCACTGAAATTATTTTAGATATTAGTAAGAGATGTGAGAGTGACACTCAGCACTCTGTTTTTGGGAACCTGACAACAAATACCATTCACCCACTTCATCTTGCCTTGCTTTTGTAAGAAATTTAAGTAGGGAACAGTAATTCTTCAGTCAGTTAGGAAAATAGTGAGATTAGCTAAAAGTATTGTTTTCTGTAAATGTCTTGAGTTTTTCCATCTGTGTTATTTTTTTGCATTCCCTGTGAATTGAAACTCTGATGTTTATTGCAAATAGATATTCAGTATTTTCAGGTTTTCTGTTTTATTATTTATTATTAAATATATCTAAACCTTTCATTGTAGCTGTTTTTTGGAAAATAGTATAACCTTTGAGTGTAATTGCATATATTTCTTGACACTGTGGCTTCATGCTCCTGCAAGTCTTGCTACTCACAAACACTACCATTTGCATAAGTATTAATTTTATTAAGAGTAATTTGGTACTCTAGTAAGAGCCTTAAAGTAGGCTGGAGACATTGAATCTACCTTATAGTCTGGGTGGAGGTGACAGAGCTGGTAAATCTGTGCCAGCCTTTCCCAGGTGTGTGTGTGTGTGTGTGTGTGTGTGTGTGTGTGTGTGTGTGTGTGTGTGTGTGTGTGTGTGTCTGTGTCTGTGTATGTGTGTGTGTGAAAATCAAATCTGAAAGTGTGTATGTGTGTGTGTGTGTGTGTGTGTGTGTGTGTGTGTGTGTGTGTGTGTGTGTGTGTGTGTGTGAGCAACTTGGAAAAGGTACACATAGCGCTGGTTTCTGTAGAGAGAAAAGTGGAGTCTTATTTGGGGCCTGGGGAGGAAGTCTAACCCCAGGTCTGGAGTGTGATCTTTGTGTGTTCTTAATGGAAATTGTGCTTTTGTGCTTGGTGCAGAGAGCTGCATCTGAAAATACTGTATGTATTCATTTTTGTTCTAAATCTACATTCCCCACCAGTGTCAGTGGTGAGGATTGAGGGTCCTTGATTACTGGCCCAGAAGTGGGATGTCACAGGATTTCTCAGGGAATTCTGACCCCAAAAACTAGTAGCACCATTTCTTTAGCTATAGTCTTAGCATTCATTCATGTTAGGGAAGCTGTTTCTGGAAACTTTATGGAATAATCATTGATTACTGATATGTATTGGTGACCTTTATAAGGCTTCACAAGGGTACTTGCAAGGTCCATAGCTATTTGATCATATGGGTTTTTGTTATAATTATGGTTTTCATACAAAAACTCACTAAGCTAAGCATCATCCCCTGTATCACTAGGTGGGTTGAAAATTGGCTCACCCATAGAACCCACAGTGTGAAAGTAGCTGACTGCAAGTCAGACTGCCGACCAGTCATGAGTGGAGTCCCACAGGGTTCGGTCCTGTGTCCTCTCCTGTTTATCTACTTCTCTGAAGTCCAGGCCAACATGAAGGGGCTCTGGCTGACAATGTTTGCAGATGATTGCAAGCTGGGAGCTATTATTAACTCCCCAAGTGATGTTGACATCCTACAGAAAGGCCTCGCTGAGACCAATGACTGGTTTCAGAAACATGGCCTTAAGCTCAATGCCAAAAAATGTGTCCTCATCCCTTTTGGGAAAAAATCCAGTTCCCCTGAATTACCACATCAATGGAAGTCCACTGAACACAGAAGGCATTATAAGAGATCTGGGAAAACAGGTTGACAGCAGCCTCTCTTTTGACCAACACATTGCCACTGTGGTCAGAAAGTCCTTCTATGTGGCACATGTCATTGCTAAGGGTTTTGCATCCAGGAAGAAAGAGGTCATTGTCTCCCTCTACTCTTCCCTCATTAGGCCAATCATTGAGTACAATGCCCCATTTGGCATGTACCTCTCTAAACACCTGCAACAACTGGAGAGGCCACAAAAGTACCTCACAAAGAGGATCCTAGGCCTTAAACATTTGTCCTATATGGACAGAGTCAAAAAACTTATATAGCCTACTTAGAGGTGTTCTCTGCTTGACTTACATAGCCATGTCTGATCCAGCTCTGTTAGAAATGCTACATCTAAAGAAATCCTAATCCCTCCACACCACACACTCCAGAGACCTCAACCTCATTACCACAATCAACAGAACATGCTGGAGGGACTGGTTCATAACCCAGAGACTGCCCATGCTATGGAATAGACTTCCAATAAATGTCAAGCAGAGCATCTCATTGGCCCTCTTCAAGAAAAATCTTGATGAGTGGATGGGAAATATAAAATTCACCCCATGGATCACTCCAGTGGCTTTACTTGACAGAGACACTGGGAATTAAGGTCGAGTGGCACGATGCCAGGGTAATCCTATGGGCTAGGCCTGTAAAGGCTCCAGGGCCTTTAGCCTAGTACACACTTATGAACCTATGAACCAATGAACCAAAGGGTTCCTAAACACTGGCTAAGGTGCTGTTTACTGGCATTTTGGGCAAGCTGCACAGACTTTTTTCTCTCTTGCATAAGACATAGCCAGTAAAACCTAACTAAAAATCCTACCCTTTGTTTAATCCATGCTGACATACCCACCCAAAGTGTGGCAATGGAGTAACATCATTAAGAGAGGTTTAGAGGACTTTAGCACCACTAAATGGCTTATTCCCTGTTCTCCATGTTTATGTACTCAACAAGCAAGCCATCTTTAGTTCAAAATGTGGTAGTAAATCAGGACTGTTCTGATTAGGGCTCTCTCCTTCAATTATTGCTATTTTTAGCACTACATAGGATGTTATCTTCTAACTTGGCTTTTTTGTTAATGAAATGGCTTATATGGAGAACAGGTCACTATTAATCTTTTTCCAACCCTGGCATTAGATGGAGGATATAGCTTCATCCTGTACCAGGACAAGTATTTCTTTTTCTACCTCACATAACTCCTCTAAAAAGTACAATTCTTGGAAGTACTCCTCTTAGACCTGGGGTGCTGGTAGGTTTTCTGTGCCCAGCCTATATATATTTCTTCTTATTCTAGCACTCAATTCCTGCTTGTGTACTTCTCTGGCTCTGCATATCTACATTCATTTTTATTTTTCATAGCAATCATCTACCACTGTTTGAGTTTCTATATTTAATTTAATTCTCAAAACTATGGTCCCCTTTTTATCAGTCTTTCTACTGATTTCTCTCAGTACTTTGATGGATGATATTTTATACAGGGTATCCTTAACTGTGAACCTTCTCTGCATGGTTCCGTACTAACTCATTCCCTAGTCTTATCCACCAGAGTCATTTGGCCAGACTCAGTTTCAGAGTTATTCTCCAGCTAGATCCAAACCTTACTGCCTTTTGAATCTTTAATTCCACAGTTTTGTCTTTATTAGTCTTATATATCTATGTCAACACATCTGGCTTTGACCATACCACATGCTCAAAAGCACTTTGATATGTGGAAGTCCTGCCCAATTATCACATTATTTGGAAGAAAACAAATTAAACAAGACAAAAAAACCTATTTACAAGTCAATCAACTAAAATACTAAACCAACCCTAAAAAATTCTGGCTAACAATTAATCTCCTTCTATCCCCAGGAAAACCTACTACCCCAGCCCCAACTCTAACCAGTCAGAATGTCTACCTAGAAAAACAATTTTAACTCCCACTTTATCACCTCTATAACCTCTCTACTTAATAAAACCCTCTGTACACCTCTGTCCATACCTCAAACTACCAATACTGATTCTAACTTTCTACATCTCAAACCAATTCAAACTAGCTATGTCAAAACCCTACTGTCCAAACTAAAACCTTGCACATTAGCTGCAGACCAACTACCTGGTGACTTCCTACAACTAGCGGCTTCCTCCATAGCTTACCCAATATCCATACTCATCAACCACACTATCTCTGAACAATATGTACCACTCATCTGGAAAATATCACACATAATTCCTCTACATAAAGGCAGTTCCTCAACTGACATAACTAACTACAGACCCATAGCCATTGTCTCTCCACTTGCAAAAATCTTAGAAAAATGTATACATAAACAAGTCTTAGACCATTTTCTGTCCAATAATCTATTATCCAATACACAACATGGTTTCCAGCCCAGACATAGCACTAGCACAGCTCTAATAAGTTTTTCTGATGCTATAAATCAATTCAAAAACAAAAAACAACTAGTCTCTGCTACCTTCCTAGACATGTCAAAAGCTTTTGTCACTGTATCTCATCAAATACTACTTAAACTAGCTTGCTATCATTCCAGCCCATTAGCCTTAAAATGGTTTCATAGTTTCCTTTCTGATAGGAAACAAGCCACACTATGGAACAATAAACTCTCCCCCCAACTCCCTATAACTGTTGGAGTCCCTCAAGACTCAATCCTTGGGCCACTTCTATTCATAATTTTCACTAATGACCTTTCATACTGCAGCAAACCCAGCATCAATTGTACAATATGCAGATGATGCTTCCTTAATCTACTCAGCCCCCACAATCACTGAGCTCCAAGAAACTCAAGCAGCCCTCCAAAACATTGAAAATTACCTAACAGTCCAGCAACTCATCCTAAACTCCAAAAAAAACAAGATCATGGTTGTCCAGCACACCCAAACAACTAACAATCTACCTCCTATCTATATTTCCTCTTACAGTGGTACCTTAATAGAGCCCATTCAACATACAAAACTTCTTGGCATCACTATTGACAGTAGACTTAAGTTTGACAAACATCTTGCACTAACTATTAAAAAGGTGGATGTTAAACTGGGTTCACTCTACAGGGTTAAAGCATACCTGACTGACCATGCTAGACTCACAACAGCCAGAACCCATCTTCTATCATCCCTTCTATATTGCTCTCAATTATTTACCAACTTTCGCAAAACTGATCTAAATAGACTTGAATCTTGCTACAATAAAAGTGCAAAATTTGCTACAAATCAATCTCAAAGATCTCATCACTGTACTGTCCTACTCCAACTAAATTGATTAGAGCTCCCTCATCTTCTCACCCTGAATCAGTTACTAGCTGCACACACAGTCGTATACAAACCTAGCAACTGCCCAGCACTATCTAATCTTGTCCAACCCTACAACAAACTAATGTCTCTTTGGTCTGCTGATAAAATACTTTTAAAGGTTATCAAATCACAAAAATCTCATGGCACTTCCTTAGTAAAGTAATGTCTTTTGGCTTTTCCCGGTTAGGGGTCGCCACAGTGGAATTCCAGTCCACTAATGATTGGCAGTGGATTTTTATGGTGCTGATGTGCCAGCCCGATGCCCAACCTTCAAAGAAGGCACAACCATTCACACACACACCTACCTGCATGTCTTTAAACATCACTCGACCGCGGGATGGACATGCAGACGCACGCACAGAAGGCACTCCAGCCGAGAATCAAATGGGAGAACATCTTGCTGTGAGGTGACTGCACCACAGCAGCCTTCTCATGGCACTTCCTTGTATTCTCATATTATTGCCAAAAAATGGAACTCTCTGCCACAGCATATTCTGTCTATTAATGATTCACATACATTTAATCTTATCCTTAAGGAATATTTCTCAGAAATTAGAAATTGCTCCTGCTCCCACCCAGGCTAAACTTTTCAACCCACCAAAGTCAAACCCTTCTTTGTTTCTCATTTCTCTAAAAAAATAAATAAATAAATAAATAAATAAATAATTTTGGCTACTACGTAGGAGGCATGATGTAAATCTTTTCATCTTTGGCAATATTTTGACTTTCTAAATGTATAATTCTGTTTTTATGACTACTATTTTTGTTATAATATCTGTCTGTATATCATATGTAGAACATAAAAAATCTATGCAATTGTTGGAGCTTTTCTCCCCGGGTGTCTGCTGAAAACGGGCTCCTGGCCCAGTCGGACACTACCCGGTTAACAAATAAATAAATTAATAAATAAAATAAAAATGATATACTAAAATACTAGGTGTAGTACTTTTATTTAAATAGTTTGTATACCTCTTTGGGTTACAGGATACCTTTTTTTTTGTCTTCATGTGGAAACATTACACCAATTTGCTGGTTGTTTGTAGTTTTATGCTTGCACACATGTTATGCTCTAACTAAAGTAATCATATTTCCTGAGTCTAAAAAAAATATTGTAACTCCTTTCCAACTACAAAAGTAGTACATTAAATACATTTGGTAAAAGCACAATGGCAAAAGTCAAATTATACACTTCTAGATGATTGGACTCAGCCTGATCAAATTCCATTGCTCAGCATCAAATACAGGTTGCTTAACAGCTGATTAACTTTTGTTAGCAGATTTTACAGGCATAACTATACTGAAATAAGTTGTACTATACTTCCCTATGTGTCTCTTCTTGAAACATGTAAAGAAAATTAATTAAAAAAAACAATGCTTTTCATTTTTGCATACAAATTTGCCTATACTTGTTATTCACAGTTGTGGACAAATAATTAGGCATGGGTTTGTTACTATCCTGTTACGGCATGAAAGTTTAACTTAAAATTAGAATTTTAGACAATCCCAAATAATTCTGCTAAGGCTACCAGAGGTTTGCACACATTTTGAAAAATTAAGTCTCATGAATTGTTAAGTAATGCCTTTTTAAATGTATCCACTGTTAAAATTTTCATACACAATTTTCATCAGGCTTTAACCACAGTTTCAATAAATCTGTGAACTTGCTGATTTGTCTAGCATAAAAGGCCAAAGATTAAATATGTCTGCCTGTGCCTCCTGTAAAGCACATTCTCTAGCTAAACATTAATTGTTCAGCTGCATCTTTCATATCTGTATATTTTTATTTATTTATTTATTGACATTTGTTAACCGGGTTTGTCCAACTGGGCTTGTGGCCCATTTTCAGTGGAGACCTGAGGAGATAAGCTCCAATACATGAACAGACTACAGAAATTCATATTTTAACATCAAAATTCAAACAGAAAGAAACTAAGTTATACAAAACATGTATTTTAACATCAAAATTCAACCAGAAAACAGGTTATACAAAAAATATAGATAAAAGGAAGAAATAGCAATGCATGCACATTTTGTTTTTCAGAGAAGCAAATTTTATTTACATATGTACAAGCAGTGTTTTGACCAACAGAACAGATTAATAAACATTAGTACATACCCAAGAGATGATGGAGAAATTGTGTGAGAGAGGAGGGAGGAAGAAAGGTATACTGTGGGCTGCTTAAGTTGGTGCCTGATAATAACAAAGTTTGGAGTTATGTAATGAAATTTGAGTTTTTCTTTAAAGTGTGCTGGGTGGATGATGGAATGTATATCTATAAGGAGTTTGTTCCAAGCTTGTGCAATGGAGTATTTATAAAGGAGTTTGCCTATATTTTTTGGGGGGTTGGTATGTGAGGAGTAGTTGCTGACTGGAGGTGCAGAGAATTCGAGGTGGTGTATAAAGAGAGATGAAGGAAGAGAGAGCAGGACAGGATGAAGGCTTATTAAGAATGAAATGTAGCATTTGAAGTTGAGATAGAAGTAGAAGGTGGGGGAATTCAAGCCACTGGAGTGAGTTTAAAGTAAGACAGTGATATGCATTGTAAGGTGAGTTTGTGACAAACCTAGCTATTTTGTGGTAGGTTAGTTGGAGTTTGTTCAAAGTTGTGGTTTGGATCTTAGTGAGTACAGGGGCAGCATATAGGAGAGAGGGAAGAAGAAGGGCTTACGCAAGGAAGAGTCTAGCATTAGTAGTGAGAAAATTTCTATTGCGGTATAGTAACCCAAGTTTAGTTTGTCTTTTTTATACATTGAAGCAGGTGGAGATTGAATTTGAGTTGATCATCAATGATGACCCCCAAGAGTTTTGTGTCAGCTTCTGGTTGGATTATGGTCTTATTTGCGGATGCAATTTCAAAGGTGGATTTGTGATGAGTGAGAGATTGAGGCAGGAACAGTAAGAGTTTGGTCTTTCTGGAGTTAAGGATTAGTAGGTTATTGTATAGCCACTGTTCTGTGGATAGAAATGCCTGTTGAGTTAGAGTGTGGAGTTTTTAAATATTGTCAGAGATAGAGATGAGGGTTGAGTCGTCAGCATATTGGATGAGGGAGGATTCTTTACAGGATGTATAGAGATTGTTGGTAAAGACATTGAACAAGAGAGAATCCAGGGTAGAACCCAGGATAGAACCCTTGTAGTACTCCAGTAGGAACAGATATAAACAGAGAGGTGGAAGAAAGCCATTTGATAGATTGCTGCCTGCAGGATAAGTAACTGGAGAACCAGGCTAGGGAAGAAGAAGATAGATTTAGATTTTCAAGTTTAGATAGTAGTAGGGGATGGGAGACAGTGTCAAAGGCTTTGGAAAGGTCAAGGAAGAGACAGGATATCAGTTTGTTGTTGTCTAGGGCCTCGGCTATGGTATGTATGAAGGATAAGAGGGCAGTAGTGGTGCTATGGTTAGGACAGAAACCATGTTGAGTAGGAGTGAGAAGGTTATTCTGAAGGAGATGGTTGAGAAGCTGTGAGTGGATGCATTTTTCAAGAAACTTAGATGGGGGATAAGATGGCTATGGGGCGATAGTAAGAAGTGTCTGTAGAGTTTCCACCTTTATGCAGGGGAACGGTGAAGAAGGATTTCCATAGGGTAGGGACGGTAGATTCCTGACTGGATCTATTAATTAGGATAGATACAGGATAGGCAATGGAATCAGCAGCAGTTTTGAGGAAGGTAGGAGGTAGGTTGTTAGTGGAGGGAGAGCAGGGTTTAAGCTTTTGAAGAAGAGAACTGATGTAGGTGGTAGGGACTGAGTGTAAAGAGAATGGAGTTTTTTAGGGGGGGTAGGAGGGTTAGGCAAAGAAGTAGCATTAGAGTTGATAGGTAAGAGTTTTTTGATGGAGTCTATGAGGTGCATATTAAGGAGCGTAGCTGTTTCCAGCGGTGATGTATCGGGGTAAGGACAGGGAGTTGAGGGGCAACCAGGAGAAAGAATTCTGTTTAGAGCTGACCAAAACTTCCAAGGGTTAGATTTGCTGTTGAGCTGTGCAGAGCTGTAGAAGGACTTTTTGTCGTTGTTTGTTTGTTTTTTGTCAGATGCCTAAGATGTCTATATTTGTGGAGGAGAGGAATTTCCTTAGTTTTAGTCCAAGCTTTCCAGGTATTACCTCTCTTGTGCATAAGGGACTTGTTTTCTCTTGATAACTATGGGGCGTGATTGGATTTTATTCTGATCTTCCTAGAGGGGGCAAGGGAGTTAAGGGTATTTAGGAAGATGGTATTGAACATGGTTCCTGCATCATTAAGAGGGATTTGTTTAAGGATACGCCAGTCTATGCTAGAGAGAATGGAGTTAAACTGGGTTGCATTGAAGTTTGAGAGTTTATGACAGTCCCTGTATAGGTGGGCTTTGGGGGGTGGGTGGTATATCTAAGGACAGAGGTGGGATGATGGTCACTAAGGCAGTCAGGTAAGGTTGTGAGGTTATGGTAGTGGTCGGGGAGTTGGTGAGTATCCAGTCTATAATGGACCTAGAAGATAAGTTTTTGTGGAGATGGGTAGGGGTAGATATTAGCTGATGGAAACCATGCAGGTTGATACTCAGTTGTGGAGAGTCAGTTTTATGTTTCAGAGTTCCCTTTTAGATGTGCAGATACAACTCTGGTCCACTCAGCTGAGAGGCAATTGTCTCTTATCAAATACCTCTTGAAGAACACAATATAAGACCCAATATCATATGCTCCCAGTTTCTGCAATGATGGATTGGTTATCCAGATATTAGATAGTTGACTGGTTACAGGCACAACCAGGTTTTGAATTGCAAAGATGCCAGCTTACCAAATACTGTTCAATGGCTGTACAGTTGGCATCATTTATTTTCCAGAGACTAGATAACTGATGATTGATACTAGTACCCATTTGTCTTAGATGATTACCAGTATCTGTGCTGATGTTTTCCAGGACTTTAATAACCCTCTCCATTTCATGGCAAAACACAGCAACTGTAGTTCACATGCAAACACTGTAGTATAAGTGGCAGTATGTAAAAGAACCACTTCAGAGGGGCAAAGAATTACTGTCCTCAAAGTTCCAGCTGTACAGTGCATATGTTTGATATTATAAAAGGACTTCTACAGACTCTTTCTTAGTCACCAGGAGTGTATAACCCCAACCTCTGAGTTCAAAGCACATAGTAAACAGTATTAATATTTGTATGCAACACATATGAAATACTTTCTATATAGTTTACAGTAGGTATCAAGATGTGTACATCTTTAAACCAGATGTCATATTTAGTTCAGTAGAAGTCAGAGAAACTAACAATCACCATCTTTTCTAGATTTAACACAAGTTTATTTTCAAGGGAGATAAACAAAAATGTGCTCTTTCAGGTAAAACAGGTAGCAGCCAAAACAGAAAACTTAAATGAAATGCAGTCTTTAAAATAATACTTAGTGCTTTGTGATGGCTTATTTATCATGTAATAAAGGTCAGAAAAAAGTCTCTGGGACTGGCCCAGAAATGTCCAAGACTCAGGAAAATTTCCCATTAGCACCATCACAGCAAACATAGTAATAGTTTCAGAGGGAGGGAAGATTTCCAACATCTTTCCACACAATTAATGCAAACTCCACAGGTACAGGTTAATTCTGATGAACATGTTTTCTTGCATGCAAAGATTTAGGGGACTTCTCCATAGAAAATCTTCTAGACTTAAAAGTTAGCACACACACACTGAGACTACTAAGGTCAAACCCAAAGTGCAGGTATTTTTACCTATATGTGACATCCCGTTTCCACCTGTAACTTTTGAAGCTATTGGCAGCAACAGAACCGCTAGTTTGCAACATTGGTTCATTTTCCCTCTGTCACTACTAGTGCTTGATGCCAACACAGCAGTCACTATATTACAGATTGTGCATGTCTGTGTGTAGGGGTGTATATGTATTTGCATTTATATATAGATATATATATAAAACCAAACAGATAACTAACGTAAAAGAAAAAATGGACTAATAAAAAAAAAAACTTCTTTCTTATAAACGAAAAGAAAGACACTCAAAGGCAAAACTGATGCTTAGTGCTTTCATTCTTTAATGATATCTAGAACTTCAGAACTGACAAAATTTAAAAAAAATGTCAGGTATAAGTAAGGTGCGCAAAGTAGAGAGAGAGAGAAAGAGAGATGTAACCATGACAATAGCATATAGCTTCTGAGAACACAGTGAGGAAAAAACCAACCAGTCAGAAACTCCACATTTTGTACAGCTCTATATACATTAACAAATAGTATAAAGTGGGAGTGGTCAGACTCCCCATCTCAATGCACATTTAACATTCAGGTTTTCATTGAGTCCAGGAGGGGTCTCAGACAGATATAGCTATCTATATTTATATATATATATATATATATATATATATATATATATATATATATATATGTATATATGGGTCCACTTTGTAATTTCGAAAGCCCAAAATCACGAGTTATAAAATACCGATCCCAGAAACTCGAGATTTTGGAATCTCGAAATTACAAAGTAAAAAAAAAACCCAATAAAAAGACTAAAAACTGTTTTTGCAGGAGGCAAGCCTCCCTGCACCTCCCATAACCCCTGCAACTTAAATATACCATCTCCGAGATTGCGCTACAGTGGAGAGAATGGTAAGCGTAATGGGAGCCTCTTCACTGTAGTGGTATCCTGGAGATGGTATATTTAAGTTGCAAGAGGTATGTGGGGTGCAGGGGGGCTTGCCCCCTGAAAAAATATTGTTTTAGTTAGTTTTTTTTTTGCACCACTTTTTAGTTTCGAGATTCCAAATAGACCGACAGCTTGGAAGAGTGACAATCACATCACCGATGCCAGACGACCAACTGAGAAGATAACTGACAACTTGTAATCCTGACAGAGAAAACACCGACATGGGAAACGTGTAAGAACGACTCGGTAAGTGTGCAATAGTGAGGGATTTAGGATTAGTGCGTGGGTAAGGTGACTGTGCGATAGTGAGGGATTTAGGGTTAGGGTGCGTGTAAGGTAAGTGTGCGATAGTGAGGGACTTAGGGTTAGGGTGCGGGTAAGGTAAGTGTGTGATAGTGAGGGACTTGAGGGTTGGGGGTGGATTAAGTGAGTTAGGGTTAGGGTGCGGGTAAGGTAAGTGTGCGATAGTGACGGACCTTAGGGTTTGGGTTAAGGATAGTGCATAGATAGTTGTGTGTAAGGTGTAGTGTAGGTTTTTAGGTTGTTGGTGTGCTTGTGTTGTGTGTGTGTGTTGTGTGGAACAGCAAACATTTTGTTTTATTAACTGTCCGGATTGTGGTTTGTCGAGCATGTGAACTTTCGTGTTTTTGCAGTTTCGCTCTTGTGGTGTCGGTGTTGCGGTTGTCGGTGTTGTGTCATTTCAGTTTAATTAATATATATATATATATATATATATATATATATATATATATATATATATATATATATGGGTTCACTTCAGAAGCTTGAAATACTGAAATCTCGAATTTCAGTATCTCGAGCCCAATGAGCGGAATCCAAAAACAACGAAAACTAAAAACCACGAAATTCAAAACCACGAATACCGGAAGTTTTGAATTTCACAGTTTTACTGCACACACACACACACACACACACACACACACACACACACACACACACACACACACACACACACACACACACACACACACCATCCACCACACAAACACACACAATCATTCTACTACATGAAAGCAGGGGGGGCAAGCCACGCTGCACACCCCCCCCCCACTGAAATATTCTCACTCCGTGGTCGCACTACATGCAAACACACACAAAACACCACCACACAAGCTACTTTCTCTTCTCACATAAACATCACAGCAATAAAACACACTGACACACACCACAGCCCCTACCCAAACCCCATAACACAAACACACACTTACCTGAATATATAACCATAGCAGAACTTTAGAAGCGCGGAATTCAAAACCTCCAGTATTCAAGGTTTTGAATTTTGCGCTTCTAAACTTTCGCTATTATGTGGATTCGGCTTCTTGAGCTCGAAATACTGAAATTCGAGATTTCAGTATTTCGAGCTTCTGAACGGAACCTATACACACACACACACACACACACACACACACACACACACAGATATATATATATATATCTATATATATATATATGTATATATTTAGGTCTAGGACTATTCACCGAAAGCACATTTCACTGAAACACATTTGACTGTGCACAATTCACTGAAAGCTCAATTCACTGAAAACACAATTCACTAAAACACATTTCACTGTAAGTTATATATGGCCTTTTCCCCACTGTAATGCAACCCAGGCGTTACTATATATAGTAAGGGGGGGTGTGGGGGCACCGCCCCCCACCTATTTTAAATAATTTGAACCATATACATGGATATTTGCAATTCCAATAAATTACTCTTTTCTGCCCCCCACAACCCCCCTTACTATATATACTAACTCCAGGGTCACACTACAGTGGGGAAAAGGCCATATATAACTTTCAGTGAAATGTGTTTCAGTGAATTGTGTTTTCAGTGAATTGAGCTTTCAGTGATCTGTGCACAGTCATTTGAGTTTCAGTGAAATGTGCGTTCAGTGACTAGGAGGATGGCCTAATGGTTAAGGTGTTTGCCTTACAAACACAAGGTGTAGGTTTGAGTCTCATAAGGGATAATTGTCTAGGCTTACAATGGCTCACAAGAGCAGTTAGCCTAGTACTTACTTAAGAACCTTATGAACTATATATATATATATATATATATATATATATATATATATATATATATATACACACACACTCAAAACTAGGTAGCTAGATATGCATCTATATATATATATACATACACACGGATTCACTTCAGAATCTCGAAATTCCAAAACATCGAATTTCATACCATATGACTGATGTTTTGGAATACTGAAATTCTGAAACAAATCCAACCCCCCAACAATTTAAATATTTCTGCAGGGGGGCAAGCCCCCCTGCACACCCCGCTACTTAAATATTCCAACTCTGAAATCGCACTACAGCAAGGAAAAGGGAAATCTCCCATTCCGCGCTGTATGCAGATCTCTGTTCACAATTTGAGATTCCAAAAGTTTGATCATATGGTCTCAGCCATATGAAATTCGATCTTTTAGTATTCCAGCATTGTGAAGTGTCTCTCTCTCTCTCTCTCTCTCTCTATATATATATATATATATATATATATATATATATCTAGAGAGAGAGAGACAGGTTTTGTGCCCACTGAGTGGCTTAGAGCTACAGTTATCCCACTCCACAAGGGGGGATCCACCTTGGATCTCAGAAACTACTGTCCCATCAGTCTGACGAGTCTTATCTGCAAGGCCATGGAGCGTATTGTCATGGAGTTTATAAACAAAGACATTGGCAACCTTCAAACACTGGACCCCACCAAGTTTGCGTTTGTGAAGGGCTGATCTTGTCTCCTGAACCTGATTGACTTCTACGACTCAGTCTCCAGAGCCATGGACAGAGGTAAGGTGGTTCACACAGCCTATCTAGACCTTGCCAAGGCCTTTGACACCATACCCTACTCTGGAATCATAGATAAACTTACTAAGCTGGGCATTAATCCCTACATCACCCAATGGGTTGCTAACTGGCTTACTGATAGAACCCACACTGTAAAAGTAGCCGACTTCAAATCCAGCTCCAGACAAGTGACAAGTGGAGTAGCTCAGGGTTCAGTCCTGGGACCGCTCTTGTTTGGCATCTACTTCTCTGAAGTACAGGTCAACACTAAGGGACTCTGGCTAACAAAGTTTGCAGATGACTGCAAACTGGAGCCATTATTGAATCCCCAAATGATGTGGATACTCTGCAAAAGGGCCTTACAGAAACAGATGCTTGGTGCCAGAGCCATTGGCTCAAGCTCAATGCCAAGAAATGTATAGTTATCCCCTTTGGGAAAAAATATGAACCCATGAATTATCATATAGGTGGCAGTACACTAAACGTTCACAAACACACACAAACAACACTACATCTATCACTTAACCTAACCCTTAACCTTACCCTAAAATACACAAACACACACAAACACACAACACCCATCCTTCACTCATCTCTGACCTTAACCCTAACTCATATTTACAGACACTTTCTCTTACATACCCCCAAACCCATTTACCTTTATTGACATTCCATACCATCAACATATTCACTTTTCAGCCATCCATACTGTTGTCATTAAATCACATCCGTTTTGTCAGACAAACATACATTCAGTAAAACACAAGGGAACTCTATATATATATATATATATATATATATATATATATATATATATATATATATATATATAAATTGAGAGAGAAAGAGAGAGAGAGATACGTGTGTGTGTGTGTGTGTGTGTGTGTGTGTGTGTGTGTGTGTGTGTGTGTTTGAGTATTGTAGTATTGTATGTTGCCCTTGTAGCTAGTCTGACTCATGGCTCATAAGAGGACACCAGTCACACCAACCACTTGGCTGCTTTACATATCAGGTGAACAAACCAGAAAAGAAAATGCTGAAATAAATCAAATTAACTCCAATGATGGACATCTATATGGATTGTAATTTTGGATACATAGTTTTATACAATGATATCAAGGTCATGAACAAGACATGCTATATAATGTTGGTGTGCAGGTGGTCTTCCACTTCCTGTAGCATTATGTCATTCAACCATCACAAATACTGTTGAACCTGTCAAGTGACCAACATGCATCGATTACCCTGCATCACATTCCAAGACCTGACCCTCTTCTGAAATAAAATATACTTAGGTTAGACTTACATATCCCTCCTTTCTGCTGTCAGTCATGTCCTCCATCTTTTTTCATAAAACCATCACTTTCCTACAGTTTGTGAGCCCAGATCATACTTCCCTCTTTCATATTCTTTCTCCAGCAATGTAGGTACCTACTGCATGTAAATATACTGCTCAAGTTCACCCTTTCAGGTTTAGTGACTGTCTTCTGTGTTGCATTCTGTGTTGAAAATTGTGCTTGGATCAGCTACCCTATAGAGTTAAACAAAGCACTGAATACTAGTGCCCTGTGTACTATAATAAAAATCTGATACTGGCCTCTATTAAGCCTAACAACTTCACTGCACATCCTAACATACTGTTGATATTTGCAGCTTCTTGTACTAATCTGCATGTTTCAGCTTAGAATTAGTAATAACGTCAATATTATGTTCCTCTTCTAGCAACCTTAGGGTCACAGACCCCAGTCGGAATGTTACTTATTGGTTCTCATCAATGAAGTTCATAATTTATGCTTTAATGAACCTCAACTTCTGTTTTCACTTCCGCATTCACTTCACACTCTATAACAGATGTTCTTTTGAGTCCACTTCTTTCATTTCATACCATAAGTCTACAATGGATATTACCACAGAGCATGTTTCTCTTACTATCCACTCTCAGAGTAATACTGAACATGCTGACAATTCCCTAAACATTCACAGAAACAAAAAATGTTCTCTAGTTATTGATTTGAGGCCCATAATCTCTTTACTTTCTGTGTGAGTCTAAGCAATTTCTTAACCAGACAGTCCTCTGAAATCAGAAGAGAAGAGAAACATTTGCATCCAGTAGGTTTACCAATTAACAAATACATAAAGTTAAAACATTAAAAATCAAATAAATTTGTGGCATCCATTTCCTGTCTACCACTTCATTTCTTGTCCACTCAGTATACTGAATCTCCAGTCACATCCACCTATAAGAAAGAGAGTCACAGGCTTTACTGAAGTCTGTGAAAGCTGCATTGACTTTTCCCTTTTTCTGATTAATCATAGAACTGGATCTGTTCAGAATGATAAAACTGTAATAGTTTGAAAATAGAATAATTATGATTCAGGAGATGTAACAGTGTGCCCCATATATTTTCTGCATAACGGAGCAGCCACAGGAAAAGGTATCCTCTTGGAATATGAAACAGCAGCAGCTGGTAGCAAAAACTTAGCTTCCCTGCAGTCATTTCCCAATAAAATCTGTTATTTTATTATTAATTCCCCTAGCTCAGAACTGTTCCACCATTGCTAAGGCAAACTGACTTCTAGTCAAGTAAAGAGCAGATGTCCTGCCAGGGTCATTTCTCTTCGGAGTCCTGCATCTCAACATGTACACTGCAATCGCTGCAAAATTAGTCACTGTCTCCACTGCATACTCCCTTAGATCCCACTCTCGGCATACCTCTCAACCTGGAAACATGAAAAATCTGGAGAAAAGCCCATGAAAAGTAGGTACAGCTGGTCAAAAATCTGAATGCTGATTAACATAACATTTGCATGCATAATTATGTAACCCTGCCCAATCCAATGGAATTATGTGATACCACCATTCAAATGTAAACTGAAGAACAGACAAAATATTAAACACAAAATATACCAATACCGTTTTATTTATATTAATGTTTGAAATTGTATCAAACTTTGAACTTGTGTAAAAAACTAAATTACAATTTTCTTTTATAAAAACAAACTGTGGCTACACATGCTTATAATATGTTATAGCACAAAATCTAACTAGAACAATACTGTTTTATTTATATTAACATTTGGACTAGTATAAAACTAAAATGCAATTTTCTTTTATAAAAATAAAACTAACTGCTGCACTCATATAAAATTAAAATAAATACAATTTGTATAAAAAAATCTAATTAATTAGACTACTACTAAACTGGTATAAAATTTAAATAAATACAAATTAAATAAGCTCTATCAGCAAGTGACATTTTATCGACATGCAGTGAGACTGATCCCCGAGTTACAATTTTACAGACATGAATCCAATTATAATGAAACCTTCAGATGTCTAGTTTCATGGAAATGTACCTAATAACTTTATAGTTTTACTGCATGTATTACTCTATAATTTTATCAAATGTACGTTTTCATACTATAATGCTGCCTCATAAGCTATGGTTTTACAGGAAAGTGTATAAAAATATTATAGTGGTAACCCCAGCTGTTAATTTTACAAAAGTTCCCCAAATAATTCTGCAATATCACAGCAAAACAAATATAAGCACATAAAACAGCAGTTGCAACTGTTGTGGCGTTTGCCATGTTAAAGGAGAATTAACCTGAAAACCTAATGTAGGTAATCTTGGGATTCGAGTTAATGGACAAATCCCTCTAATACTTCAGCATTTAATGTTTATGGGATCCATATTCCATTACCTGAGTCCATTTATTTAAGCCAATGTGATGAGTTAAAAAAAAAACATATTTAGGACAGGTTCTGCTCCCTAGCTGGGAAACAAGAGAAAGCATTTCAGCAAATCACATATAAGACTGTCTTACTAAGACAATATAAATTATTTCTTTTGACTAACTTTTTGGCAACTCAGGACTCAAAACATTAACTCTCTGCTATATTCATGAATGTAGGTGACAGTCAGTTAAAGTCATGGTCAGACACCATTATGCCATAGTTCCTATGTTTTCAGCCATGTTATTCCCCAGCCCAGGGTAGGAAAATGGGAGAGATGAATGCATGTGTACTATGTTATCAGTGTAGGAATGAACGTTAATAATTTCAGCCCCGGGTAGGACAATGGGAGAGATGAATGCATGTGTACTATGTTATCAGTGTAGGAATGAACGTTAATCATTTTAGCCCAGGGTAGGACAATGGGAGAGATGAATGCATGTGTACTATGCAATCAGTGTAGGAACGAACGTTAATCATTTCAGCCCCGGGTAGGACAATGGGAGAGATGAATGCATATGTACTATGTTATCAGTGTAAGACCGAACATTAATCATTTTAGCCCTGGGTAAGACAATGGGAGAGATGAATGCATGTGTATTATGTTATCAGTGTAGGAACGAATGTTAATCATTTCAGCCCAGGGTAGGACAATGGGAGAGATGAATGCATGTGTACTATGTTATCAGTGTGGGAACGAATGTTAATCATTTCAGCCCCGGGTTGGAAAATGGGAGAAATGAATGCATGTGTACTATGTTATCAGTGTAGGAATGAACGTTAATAATTTCATCCCCGGGTAAGACAATGGGAGAGATGAATGCATGTGTACTATGTTATCAGTGTAGGAATGGACGTTAATCATTTCAGCCCCGGGTAAGACAATGGGAGAGATGAATGCATGTGTACTATGTTATCAGTGTAGGAATGAACGTTAATCATTTCAGCCCCGGGTAGGACAATGGGAGAGATGAATGCACGCCTGCTATGTTATCAGTGTAGGAATGAATGTTAATCATTTCAGCCCAGGGAAGGACAATGGGAGAGATGAATGCATGTGTACTATGTTATCAGTGTAGGAACGAATGTTAATCATTTCAGCCCCGGGTTGGACAATGGGAGAGATGAATGCATGTGTACTATGTTATCAGTGTAGGAATGAACGTTAATCATTTCAGCGCAGGGTAGGACAATGGGAGAGATGAATGCATGTATACTATGTTATTAGTGTAGGAATGAATGTTAATCATTTCAGCCCCGGGTAGGACAATGGGAGAGATGAAAGCATGTGTACTATGTTATCAGTGCAGGAACGAACGTTAATCCTTTCAGCCCAGGATAGGACAATGGGAGAGATGAATGCATGTGTACTATGTTATCAGTGTAGGAATGAACGTTAATCATTTCAGCCCAGGGTAGGACAATGGGAGAGATGAATGCATGTGTACTATGTTATCAGTGTAGGAACGAACGTTAATCATTTCAGCCCCGGGTAGGACAATGGGAGAGATGAATGCATGTGTACTATGTTATGAGTGTAGGAACAAACGTTAATCATTTCAGCCTCGGTTAAGAGAATGGGAGAGATGAATACATGTGTACTATGTTATCAGTGTAGGAATGAACATTAATCATTTCAGCCCTGGGTAAGACAATGGGAGAGATGAATGCATGTGTACTATGTTATGAGTGTAGGAACAAACGTTAATCATTTCAGCCCCGGGTAAGACAATGGGAGAGATGAATGCATGTGTACTATGTTATCAGTGTAGGAACAAACATTAATCATTTCAGCCCAGGATAGGACACTGGGAGATATGAATGCATGTGTATTATGTTATCAGTGTAGGAACAAATGTTAATCATTTCAGCCCCGGGTAAGACAGTGGGAGAGATGAATGCATGTGTACTATGTTATCAGTGTAGGAACGAACGTTAATCATTTCAGCCACGGGTAAGACAATGAGAGAGATGAATGCATGTGTACTATGTTATCAGTGTAGGAATGAACGTTAATCATTTCAGCCCCAGGTAAGACAATGGGAGAGATGAAAGCATGTGTACTATGTTATCAGTGTAGGAATGGACATTAAGCATTTCAGCCCCGGGTAGGACAATGGGAGAGATGAATGCATGGGTACTATGTTATCAGTGTGGGAATGAACGTTAATCATTTCAGCCCAGGGAAGGACAATGGGAGAGATGAATGCATGTGTACTATGTTATCAGTGTAGGAACGAACGTTAGTCATTTCATGCTCACTCACTTGTTGATGACTGTCTATTGGCAAGACACAATGTTGCACTATATTCTGAATTGATCCACTTCTCCAGTTAAAAAGACAAGAAATGGCTGTCACATACATATTACATACCCTTCTCCATGAAAATACAATTGCCTAATAACAGGCATTTTACTTATCCTCACTGTGCCTGGCCATCTGGTGATAAAGGTTAATTAAAGTGTATGCAGACCACTGAAGGAATGGTGTTTGCATCAGGAAGTTTCTTTCTAACTCTAGTTACTGCAGCTTTTGCGATGATTGCAGTAAGAAATATCTGGTTGTACAGATGCAGGTATTTAATACAGTAGCCAAAATTTGTATTGTATGGTGTACCTCGGTATTTTATTGATGATAACAGGATCATAAGACTGGCTGGCAGATATTGAGTTCTGAGTGTGAGGAAGAATTAAAATAAGATAATATATATATATATATATATATATATATATATATATATATATATATATATATATATATAAAATTAAAATAAGATATAACTGCACATTTATGGCAAACAGACTTTTACTACTTCTGGGAGATACAGTAGTGATAGAACTGTTAGTGTACTAGTATACTCTGTCCAGCATATCATTTTCCTTGCAGATAGTGCATAGTAGTGAGTGAGTGCACCTGCTCTCCTGCTGTGAAGAGTGAACTGTGACTACGGAAATGTGGCATTGAATTTAATTTTAAAATTGGGTTGGCATAGTACAGGTTCATTTATAGCGAGTTTTCGAAGTGGTATACTTTAGCATTATTTTTATTTATATTTTTATTTAAATTTGTTAAACAGAATAGAGCACTAATCACAAATAACCCACACATCTCAAACCGTGAACATTAAAAATCAAAGCAGATCCAGAAAGAGGAATATTTTCTTAAGTTTCCTAACAGAAAATATTGATATACTAGTCCCTATATAGATAGTGACATGATCTTTTTATATATTTAGTTTATTTGATAAAGTATGGTCCCATAAACCAGTGTAACTTGAACATCAGTAAAACTAGGAGGAGCAAATGTAAACCCAAGGGCCAAAATCATTCCACTATGCATGTAAACCATTGCATTTGAGAATTATGATATCTCACATTTTCCACTTCTGATTTCTCCAAACCAGCTTACCAAGCCCATGGGACTCTAGGATGGGAGATCGGGATGTGGTGCTTCCCTGTATCTGCAGATAACCTACCTGACCTTACTGATCTGAAAATGTTTATCTCATAAATTGATAGCAGAAAATTCTGCTACAGCCCTTAGTCTTAAATATTCACTTTTACTTTCAGTATGCAACAGGTGAATAACTATTACTGCATTTCAAATCCGAGATGAAATGTAGCAGAATGCATACATGTACTAAGTAATTAAACAAATTATAAAAATCATTCATGTTACTTGGCTTCTGTTTGATTTGTACAGTTTAGAGTAATGCACACAACATTTAAAAAGTCCAGCTTCTGAAGATATGAGGCCCTTATCCAATATGCAGATGACTCTACCATCAACTGCACAGTTAACTCTATCTCCGAACTCCACCTTAAAACCCAAGCTGCTTTCTCCACAATTAAGTCCTGGATGCTTAATAACCACCTAGCCCTCCACCCTAATAAATCCAAGATCATGCTCTTCACCCCCAAAAAGTCTACCCTGTTGGACAATGCCATGTTTAATATCTACTCCCAAACTAAAACCCTAATAAAAATTGTCAGCCCAACAAAACTTCTGGGAGTAACCATAGATGAACATCTAAAATTTGATATTCACCTATAACAGAACATAAAAAATTCAAAAATTTGGAATGCTCTATGGGTAAAACAAATTCCTTAGCCCCTCTTACAAACAAACAATTGACTTTGCTTACCTACTTCCTTCCCTAATGTATGGTGCCCCTCTACTCACCAACCTCCAAACCACTCTGAAAGCCAAACTCGAAACTTGTTATAAGAAAATTGCAAAATTTGCAACAAATTCCAAAAACTTCTCCCATTACTGTACTGTTGTTCTCTCCCTAAAATGGCTTGAACTCCCAAACTACCTTAATTATCTGCAACTTACTACTGCTCACAGACATTTCTATAAACCTTCTGATTGTCCTGCCCTTAGTTCTATCTTCACTTTTTACCTCCCATACAGGTGCCTTAGATGAGAAAATTAGCAGCTTTGTTGGGTTCATAAACCTAACCTGCCACCAGGCCAACTCTTCTCCTAGTCTTTAGCCAAAAAATGGAATGCTCTCCCATTAACCATCCAAAATCCCGCCCACTTCAAAACTTCTCTCCACATTTACTTCAGTTCCACCTAGAACTGTTCCTGCTCTTGCCCCCCTTGAAAACCTCTCAATCAATACACACTCCCCTACTTTCTATACTGTTTTTCTTCTATAAATTGTCCATTAAATACCACCGTAGTTGTAATTGTGCTTTCAATCTCAGCAGTCCAAATATTGTTGAAACAAATGATATACTATTTCTGTATATAATTATATATATAATTTAATTTTGTACTGAATGTTATTACAACTCTGTTATTACCACATTGTCTAGCAATGCTATACTACCTATATGCATAATTCTATGTTGAATGTACTACTTATTGTATCGAGGAGCTTTTCTCCACTGGCCTCCACTGAAAACAGGCTCATCATGGCCCAGTGGGTTTTTCTGCTTAACAAACTGCAAATAAATAAGATATTTGCAGCCCTTCACTTTTTGTACCATCAATAATGCAGGAGCATCACTGACTTCTATGTGAATTAATCCTGTCCTTAATAGAGATAACACTGCTCATTTACAGTGGGAATTGGGGTGGGCAGAAGGTGTACTAAAATTAAAGGTATCCAACACCAAGGTATATGCAAACAGGATTCTACAGCTAAGCCTATGACATTGGTTTATTTGCATATTGTTCATTATAGCAATAACCCATGCCTGGGTTGTGGGTAATGCTGGATTTACCCACGGTTGGCATGGTTTGGCCACGAGGGCGAAGCATTACCCACACCAAGGCATGGGTTGTTGCTATTATACAATGACATTATTTAAGAAAAAAAATAATTACTTTTCCTAAATAATGGCATTGTATAATGCCTCCTTGCTGCCCTTCCGCAGCCGTCTGGTATTCTGTGGCAGTTCTGATGTACTGCGCATGCATGTGCCTACTCAGTACATCAGAACTGTGGGCAAAAGCAATAGAGAAAGCAAGATCTCCGTTGCTTTTTACAAACTGTTTTTGCTATGTTAAATGAGTTTAACATAGCGAGACAGCTTTAAAAAAGCAACGGAGAATCTCCGTTGCTTTTTTTTAAAGCTGTCTCGGTATGTTAAACCCATTTAACATAGCGAGACAGTTTTGAAAAAAGATACGGAGAAAGCAAGATCTCCGTTGCTTTTTCAAACTGTCTCGCTATGTTAAAGGAGTTTAACATGGTGAGACAGCTTTAAAAAAGCAACAGAGAATCTCTGTTGATTTTTTTAAAGCTGTCTCGCCATGTTAAACTCATTTAACATAGCGAAACAGTGTGAAAAAAGAGTTATGGTAATGGAAAAAGTCCGGGCGACCGGACCTTTTTCCATTACTATAACTCTGATTTACAACACGCACGCTGACCAATCAGCGTGCACGTTTTTGAATATTTAATGGGGGGTCGTTGTATAATACAGTGTAACATACTTTTTTGGCTATGATTTGGAAATGTTATTACTTCTCTGCTGAAGTTAAATTTTTGCCACCTAAAAAATGTATTTAATTGTATGTCATTTTTATAGTTCATTGCTTTATTGTTAATTATATCTTGTTGCCATTGTGGCCCATACCCTATTAACAAATGGCAAGTAAGGTAACAAAAATAAGTAAATAAAGTGTTTCTGAAAATGAGAGAGAGAGAGAGAGATGGAGTGAGAGAGAGAGAGAGAGAGAGAGAGAGGGAGGGAGTGAGATGAGATATTTGGTTGGGATGTATTTGGCTGGTCTGGCTAAAATGTGTTACTTAGTTTGCAATTGCAGCTTTGCATTCAACACAGTTCTATTAGGCAATAAATAAACCACAACTTCTCTACCTTAGCTCACAACAACTATATCAATCCATGTCCAATCACTTAAAGGATCTGTCTTAACTACAGGCCTCAGCTTAAAGACTATCTTGTCAGACAGAGCCAGTGTAAGTACTTCAATCCTGGCCACACAAACTCATTTTTTTTCATTTACTCTGCATTTGCATTAGGCATATCTCCTTCTACCTAAACCTATGCTTCTCAGACACAGCCTCCAACATATTGTATATATTGTTCATTTTGTAATCAGGCGCTGTCTCATTGCATTTACATAGTATTACTATTCATTGTTTACTTGTTATGCCTTACCCTTAAGTCTTACATTTTCATCTTGTTGTTTATCTTAATGAAATTTCTCTACCACTGGTCTGGGCCTGAAATATGTCTCTTGAGTTTAGTGATATACCCTGGTAAACAAACTTAAATAAATAAATAAATTTGCTTCGGACTTGAATAAATACATGTTAGTAAGGAATGGAGATACTGTGGTTAGTGATTCTGCTTTAGATCTTGATTGTCTGCAGTTTAATCTTGAACTCCAGTCACTGTCTCCTTAGAATGTACATGTTCTTTGCATATCTGTATGATGCATGGCCTTTGAAAACCTGCATGACTTTTCTGCATGTTTCTTAAATTTCCTCCCATTTCTCAAAGGCTTGCTGGTTTATCTTCTATTCTGAATTGTTCATGTACATAACCTTTGCTTTTGTCTTTATCTATCAGCATAGTGTATAGGTGTAATACTACGTGCCAATATTCTTAAACCTTGTAGCAGTCTGAGGTTTGATTCTCTAACCTGCACTTGTCTACTGTGTGACTCTGAGTAAGTCCCTTAACCATATACTGCTCATTTGCCTGTGAAGTGGATATGTGTGTCTAGTGGGCAAATCTGGTTAGTGTGCGTGTGTGCATTTTTTTTTCCTGTTGCTCTTATAGCCCAGGCATGATGGCATAATAAGGCCAGTCCACTTATCCATCTGACAAATAAAATAACAAAATAACATTTAAATTTACATAACCATGAACACAAACCTGTGCTAGAACTAACCAGTAAAAAATATCCTAAGTAATGTTATGCATGACTATTGATTTCAGTGCGGTTTTAATAAAGTAATCAAATCCAATGAATGTAGGATGTGAGTTCAATGTAAAATTAACTGACAACCTTATAGGTGCATTACTTTATTAGTGTACTAGCACATACACATTACTTATTTTAAAAATAAATCCACCTGCAACCCCTTTTCCCATTTTTACATATGGGGTCGGGGTGTCATTTCTATAATGGCAATCATCTAAAGCCAAGGTTTATACCGCCTGATGGCTAGCCCTACATTGGTAGTTCTTCCACACCACACTTGCGCACACACACACACACACACACACACACACACACACACACACACACACACACACACACACACACACACACACACACACACACACACACACACACACACACACACACACACACACACACACACACACCTAAGGCCAATTTAGAGTGTACAAACCACCTACTGCATGTATTTGGAATGTGAGAGGAAACTGGAGCAACTGGAGAAAACTCAGGCTAACACAGGGAGAACATGCAGACTCCGAAATAAATAACTGATTAAAATCACAGTGTGAAATTATATGGAACTGTTTAAGTCTTTTTCTATTTTACTAAGTAAAGTTCCCTGCAAAAAAAAAAAAAAAAAAAACTTTTCATCTGGAAAGAATTGTCTGTACTATTTTGAGAGGATGTTTTCCATTCTTTAGTAAGACGTTCTTTATAAATAACGTCAGTGTGTGGAGAAATAACACTAACCACTAATATTAGATATCAGAAAGTGGAACCTGATACTTAAATGCAAATGTATATGAAGCTACAGAAGCCCCAGGCCAGAAAGGTTATGAAGTCACTGTTCAAAACAGAATTCAGTTGAAAATGAAAGCATAGATGCATGGTACAAAAGTTTTCCTCATCAGATAAATTAAAGATTTTATGGTTATACTATAACAGTGCAAGGAATCTGTATCCAGTACCCAGGCTTGCTGTGTAGTGTGAGCAGACTAGAACAAAGAGCTTCATTTTTTTATACATTTGTAGCATTGCCATGATTCCAGAAATGGTCTGTTTTTGACTACTGTCAATTACCATCTATGCAATATTTCCTTGCAAGTATTTTTGACTTTCCAACTTTTGACATATAAGATTTCCAAACTTATACAATATTACATTTTATATTTTTAAATGTGATACAGATGGCATCCAGCTACATGTAATTTTTCTTGACAGTTTCCCATCAACCTATACGTAATATATGTAACAGGAGTGTAGTAATATGCTTAACGCAAATATTAATGACAGACAAAACTCAAGTTCCGTCTTGTCTACCCGGGAGGATATGTCAGGAGCTGTTGCATCCCACATTCCTATGCATTAGCCATTTGCCTGCTAAAATATCCTCTTAAGCCAAATCTCATGCATGCTTAACATTAGGCACTGCATTTACTAATACATATGCCTCACCATTTTCTGTGAAAAAATACTTTTTTGGATGTTTGAAGTTGTTTAAACTTTTTAAATTTACTTATATTGCCTAACTGTAGTAATTGTGCTTGTTCAGAAGTAATCTATACATGAAATGTAAATAAAGGTCCAAGAAACTTAAGAATTCTGTTATTCCATTTTTACTTTCACATCACCTTCATAGCCAACATTATTTGCTTCTACTGTTACTGTCCCTTTGCATCTCATGAGTTACCTTTATTTTACTTGTTGAATCAGTCCTATGCTGCAATATTTTTTCCAAAGATTCTTTATTGCAGTACAACTCTGAACAATGGCAAGCAACAAGAACAAGTGGTTTGTAAAACATATCCATGATCCAGATAATAATAAGCAAGCATACTGCAGTAACACTCATTGATTACAGCATATAACTCAATGCATTTCTTATCAAACATAGTCTACTGATCCCATATAGTACTATCTAGAGCTTTTCTCCCAGGGCCACCACTGAAAGTGGGCTCTTTTAGGGCCAGTGGACTTTACCGGTAAACAAATGCAATAAATAAACAAAATAAATAAGCAAAGTGAATGTTACATCCACAAGTGTTATACAAGAGATTGAGGATTTTGTCCCCATACATAGCAAAGCTAAGCACCCCATTTCCTATAATATTTAAGCCTATTTCAATGGATTTCCCACCTCGGATGCTATTCCATCTATTAAGTGGTTAAGTTATTTTATGTCAGGAACATTTTGAGTTTTCCAGTGCCCTTTGATACATTTTCTAGCAAAAAAAAAAAAAAAGAATTAAGGCCATAAGTTGGGCCGGAGGGAGGGATAAGTGTACCTGATACTGCCACCCCAGTAGAAACAATAAAGGTGTTAATATAATTCTCACTCCTAAGATTTAGCTATGTGTTCAGTAACCTGATCAAAATATGGTTTTAAGTTGGGACACGAATAAAAGATATGAATTCAGTTAGTACTTTCTCCTTGCAAACATCGCTATTAGTTAGCGTCAGCTCCCTGAAAAATCATACCCAGTCTAGCTGACGCATAGAAATACTTATGTAGGCATTTCCAGCCAAATATCTTAAATTTCTTTGACTTAGTATTGAAAGGAATTAATTGATTGTATAAGATGACTTCACTGGTTTCTGGGTTCAGAAGTACTTCCTGTCCTAAAGTTAATTGTCCTACAGTTGTGCACTTAATAATCAGTAGTGCTTGGTAAAATGTGGAGCCCAGAGCCTTGTTAGGTAGATATTCTTCCCTTGCTGCGATCATAGTGTTAATTATATCTAATTCCTTGATGTCGTAGTGAAACAATCCCATCAGGACTTTTAACCCATCTACTATCCTGTAGTAACTTAAGAGGGCCCTGTTTGGAAGATTGAATATCAGTTGGGCTTCATGCCACATGCCACAGTCTGTACTAGCATTTCTCTTATATTGTTTAGAGGTTTTAAAGCCCAAACATTCCCCAGTCCCTGGAACCAGGGACTAAGGGATGGTATTTTGTCCTGTATGGAGGGACTAGTGAGAAAATAATGTATCCAATTCATTGTCCAGAGCAGCAGGATTTGTGTATCTATCATTCTAATTCACACTGTATGACGAGGGGAAAGCTGGAGTTTTATTAAAATAGTTAATAGTACTGCAGCCCAGAAAAGCTTCAAGTTTGTGTCTCTCAGTCTCCCCAGTTATTCAGAGTTCTGTTTTATCTCATGCAACTCTACTTCTGGCATCTCCCCAAATAATTTTTTTATGTCTCTCTACAATTTTGTGAGCATCTGAACGTTTGGGAGGTGGGGACTAGTGCTTGCATACTTTATAACAATAGAGGTAGTATAAACCAGTTAAGTGCCTGGACTTACTGATCTAGATCTAATGCCAACATATCCCATTAGTGAAAATAGCTGGTTATTTTATTTTGTACACTGTGATAAGTAGCTTCTACTGTAGCATTGGCAGAGTTTGCTACCCAAATCCCTAAGTACTTTAGTTAATCCTGGTTTCTAAGAACTGGATAGTTTTCAAAAATGCCCATGGTATAATCCAAATTGACCAATATAGTTTTAGTTTTAATAAAATGTATTTGATAGCCTGAGGGAGCACAGAAGTCTTCTAGCACCAAGAATACTAATGGAAGATCACCATTAGGGTCAGTCATGTTCAAAAGTACATCATCAGCAAAGAGGGAGAGCTTTAGTGTTACATCCTCCCATCTATAGCCCATTATGGGTAGTTCTTTTCTCTTTTAAGCTAACACCTCAATATATCTAATGCGAATAACAGGGGTGACAAGGGACAGCCCTGTCTTGTTCCTCTCCTTAGATGAAAAGTGATTGACCACCCTCCATAGTCTTGGCAGTTGCCTTGGTACCATCATAGATCACCTGCAATAAATGTAGAAATTGATTGGAGGATTCTAATCTTCTCAGCATGGCAAACATAAAGTCCCAATCCACCTTATCAAATACTTTTTTCTGCATCCAAGCTTAATAACAAAAGTGACATTGAGTCTGTCTGAGCATCTTCTAGGAGAAAAAGGGTTTGAAGTGCATTATCAAATGTTTGCCTGCCCTCTATAAACCCACAATGGTCACCATGTACAATAGTTGGTATTATTTTGGACAGTCTTTGAGCCTTAGCCACCATAAAGACTTTATAATCATGTTTGAGGATTGAAATGCATCTATATGATTCTGGAAATGAAGGAATGTTCCCTTCTTAGGTATCGTTAGTATAACTGCTTGCTTCCAGGATTCGGGTGGAGGGGCTCTTCCTAGCTCCTAGTTCATTAGGGTTTGCCAAACTCTTATTAAATCATCTCCTGAATGTTTCCACAGCTCAACTGGAATGCCACTTAGCCCAGGGGATGTTCCTATTCTTGAGAGTTTACAATCCCATCCAGTTCTTCCTTAGATATTTCCTAAGTCAAGTTATATCTTTGTATCTCTGTCAATGTGGCAGATTAATTGAGGCAAGGTATTGTGTTTGCTGCTCCCTATAGCTGAAGGTTTGTTGAGGTGTATACAAACCCTGGTAGTAATGTCTAAATACTTGGAGATTCACCTGAAGGGATTGTTGCCAGATCCCTTCTTGAATGTCCAAAATTTTTGCAATTGTCCTTGATGATTTTTTGCTTGACTCATGAGACCTCTACCAAGTTGCCAAATAATAAACAGCTGTTATGGCTCCCTTACATGTTAAAGTGGAAATATCATTCAAGGGAAAAAAAAACATATAGGAGGTAGAATAGAGACCAACTTGTTAACTCATGATATCAATGTCTGAGTGTGCCCTTTGCTGATCCCTATTGCCTCCTTCTTCACTTTTCAAGTATAAGCATAGCTTTCTCTCTAAGGGTTAATTGTCTTTTAAAGAGTGACAACAGGTCACAAGTGTCCTGGAGCTTAGGATCACCTAGAGCCAAACTGGTGGGTTCCATTGTTCTATCTTTATGGTTTACGGTAGAACCAGGTTGAGTTTCTCAGCTGTTTGCATGGCACAGTTTAATGCTTCTCTTGCTCTTTCCGAGTCAGAAAACAACCAACTTTGCACCTCCTAGTAGAAAAATCTTCAGTATAACTGGGTACAGGAGTTTAAAGCTTATTTTCTGCGACCTGCATTGCTTAATGATAGGAAAGAATCTAGCTTGTCTTTGACAAGTCATAGCACAGAAGTTCAGATCTACATACACAATGGGGTTTGCCCATGAGTCAAATGTCAGGTCTCCAAAATTGAGTAAAAATAGTCTCCTTTTGGTTGTATGTTTCAAAGTGCACTATTTTATCCCTTGGTGAAGACTTGCTGTTAATCTGTGGCCTCCATGGGACTCTATGTGCCCTCTCTATTTAGATGCTGTCTGGTCGGGTGCTAATCCATTTATTTGCTTTACCAGATTAGGGCAGTCACCTTTCTCAAATGTTTCGGGTACCCCTATCAACCTAATGTTTTCCTTCTTGTGCAGTCTTCCATTTCAGTGACCCTGTATTCCAAAGACTTCTACCTGGCTTTTATGGCATCTAACTGAGACTTGTGCTCAGTGGTCTCATGAGTTAGCAATTTAATCATGTCTAAATGAGTGTTCAGAGTTTGCATTACAGACTGCAAATTCTCCTCAGGTTTCACCAGATATATTTGCAGTGTTGCTTTTCCTCTTTAATCTCTTGCAAAATTAGGCCTAGGGAAATTGCCTGCTGCTGCTCAAGTTATTTGTCTTCCTGGTCTCCTTGTTCAAACGTGTTGTGTGGGATAGTTAGCTCTCCTGTGCAATGCCCATTTTATTACTGGTAAAGAGAGTGTTTGGGTACTCCTTTTCCCTTTTTTCCTCATAGTTTGGATGGAGAAAACCATCACTGAAAAGAGTCCAGCCACAAACTCACTGACAGAAGTTATTTTTGTGGAGAAATTTCTTTTTGATCACTTCTTGAGCGGGGCAGCCAAGGACAGATGTTCACAGCTCCAAAAGCATAAAAGAAGTCCCCCCATGTTGTAGTTTTTATTCACAAGCTGGTAAAAAGACAACAATATGACAACTCCAGTGAATGCTGCATAGACTTCCATTCCATTTGCTGCCCATGACTGTGGACTCACCTTACTAAACTGCATTTTGTGAATTGACAAGACTTGTGACGCCTTCAGATGTGTCCTGTTGAGGCCATAAAATTCCCACTTTATAATTTTTGTATGTATCATCTGGTTACATATATTACAGCTCGCACTTTGCAACCCAGGAGTGGCCATATAGATTCCACATTGAGTAATATCCTGAGATACACATAAAGAGGGTTATTTTTTTTATCCACAATCTTCAGTAATTCTTAATTAATCCTTTAACTCATCCACACATGAATCCAGCCTTTGTCCTTCTTTTCATTCATACAACAGAAGTCTTTTCTCTGTGACTCAGTTTTGCTGGATGGTTGCATCACCTTTGCTGTGTCAGCCTTACTTATTGTTTTCTTTCATTTTGTGTACATTTTCAGCTTTATATGCCTTCCTTTTTTTTTTTTTTTTTTTGGTTTAATAGTTCTGTTTTATCACATGCGCCTTGACACCTTTCATTTTAAAGAAGATGACCATGGTAGCCCCTCATGGATGTTTGCTTTAGGCCTTTATCATTATGGTACTTCTGGCAACTCGATAAAAAAAAATCATCATTAACAAGAATGGTTAGCTTAAGTGTAGCTGGTTTAATTTGAGCCCTGGGCCAGTAGTATGAATCAGTGCCCCCCCCCAGCTCTTCAAGTGAAAAGCAAAAAAATGAATAAATAAATAAAAATAATTTCTTCTTTTAACTCATTACTTCCGAGTGACGCCTCCAGGTGCATGTGTAGTTAACACCTACTGACGCCTCTAGGCATCAAATATTGCTTGTTCATATTTACATTAAAAGATTTCATCTTATAGCTTACACAGTAGTAAACTCAACTGCATTAATATTTTACCTCTGTCTAGTGCAGGTAAATAGATATTAGCTGTTGTTTTTATAATATTAATATATATATATTGTTTGTGTCTTTCGGCTTTTCCCTGATAGGGGTCGCCACAGTGGAACTCCTGTCCGCTAATGATTGGCAGTAGATTTTTTACGTACTGGCTTGCCGGGCCTAACGCATAACCTTCAACGAAGGAATGCCCATTCACGCATGTCACTACACATAAGATGCTCTAACTGAGAATCGAATGGGCAACGTCTAAGTGTGAGGCGACAATGCTACCACAGCACCACCACCGCAGTGTATTAATAAATATATATATATATATATATATATATATATATATATATATATATATATAAAAACATTTTCACATTTTTCTAAAATATGTCAACAACCAAGTAACACAGACAGAACTCCTTAGCCTCATATGAATGTTCTCAACCAGATAACTAAAATGTTGCTGGCAGTATGTGCATAACTTGAGTGTTTGTTGAGATATTCTAAGTTATTTATAAAATATTACAAATGTAATAATTACTGTTTATTGTGACTTATAAAATTCAGTTTAAGACATAGAACCTAAAAAATATTACCACTACAAAATAGTTTATGTTGAAGAGTTTGCCATTCATACTACTTTCATAATACTTGTGGTTCCAGAGATATGAACATTTCTTTGAAATGTGAGGACATAATTTGATTCTGTTTAAAGGCTTAGGCTCCACCTATTGGAAGTTACAGTACAAAACTTCCTAAGCTCCATTGGAGTGAATGAGTTCTGTTTTAAACGGTATACTCTGCCTGGCTGCACAAGGCACTACAGCACTCGGGTTTTATTTAAAAATGTTTTTTTTTTTCACTTTTAAATTGTAGCAAACTGCTTGCTACTTGCTAAAACCACACACTAAGTGCTACACTGCTCAGATTTGACTGCAAATGGAATACCATCTTTTAAAAGCCGGTATTACATTAAAGAACGATTGGGATCTGCTGATCATAGTTCCCCCCAAAAAACTTTTCACCTAGGATAGTTGCCCTTGTTTGCCTGCCCTAGTTATACTACTGATGGTTAGATCTAGGCAGCACACCGTCTCTTCAGGTCTTTGAAAGCTAACTTAAAGTGGCAGGTTCTGCATTCTCTAGTGTTGATTTATATATAATGATGTGGGGTATACTAGTAAAGAAAGTATTAACAACTTCCACCACTAAGCAAATGAATGTCCTTGATAGTGAGTTACAGACACACAAATTTAAAACATACCAAAGATGCTTTAATGACTATTAGACCTCTGCAGCATATTCACAGAAACAATAGAAATACTCTGTGCATTTTCCTAGAACTCATGAAGAGTTGGGTGTAGGAAGAGATGAAGGCTTAAAAGAAAGAGGACTACGGCAGTTACTTCTCCTAAATTAATACTGTTTGGATGCGACTTCTGACTCATTGATGTCATGAAACACTTATTCAGAATCCAGTAATACATCTGCCAGATCTATGTGTTCAATGCCCAACAATATTTCTACCCCTATAAGTATAAGCATAAGAACAGGGAACTCAGATTTAGAGTTGATAACTCTGAATTCCTTATGTTACTGATGGGGATATAGAAAAATTAAATGCTGCTAGTCTGATGGTCAGTCTTACAATTAAAATTTTTTGATGACTTAATAAAGGCTTACATTTTACTCCCTTCTTGTTTGTTTCTCAGTTCCAGACTCTTAAGGATGGTAAGACGTTTTGCAGAGTTTTGAATTAAAAGTTCTGATATGTAAACAAGGAGATAGGGACTACCTCTGTTGTTACTTCTGCATTCAAACATAAGCAGTCTGATTTCCAAACATCATACCACCCCACAATAAATGTTTTTGAACAGTTTCTCATCAAGGAGTTTTACAATCATCAGGGTAAAAATCTTCGCAGACTTTGGTTACAGTCTGTTCACTGTTCAGTGGTGGTGTGACGGTGCTCTGTTCACTGTTCAGCAATAGTGTGATGGTGCTCAGATATGACAAGGAAGCAACTTAATTATAATTGATTCTACATGCAGATTCCACTAGACCTAACAGTGGATTTAAACAAAATGCATTGATCATTTCTTAAAGAAGTTTCTGTACAAGATGTTATTTCTACCTATTTGACAAATGGACGTAAGATAAGAGAAGCTGTTAGACTTTTTGTTTTTGTTTTGCTTCCAAAAATACACAAATCAGCTTTTCCAAAAATTTGTCAGAGTTTAGTTTCAGGCCATGGTTTGTTAAGTGAACCGCTTTCAGAATTTTAAAAATTTCATCGTAAGCACTTACCACCTCAGGTTATTTCATGTATTAAAGATACAGCAAAATTTTAACTATTGGGGGATAATTTGCTGTTAAAAAGAATGTATACTCATGTACCTGAGATGGGGAAAGCGTGGATGCTTCTATTCCACATAAAAGAGGATGTGAAGCAGTTAATTTCCAAATAATACAAAAGTAATCTATAGTCTGACCAATCTGTGGAATTTCTGCTAAACATTTTGATGCATGTTTAGGAGAAAATATCTTTTATTTTGAAGATAATTCTTTTTTGCAATTTAAGCTATGCAGTGATGGAGTCAGATTTGTCCCCACATAAGATGACCTTTTTCATTTTTTAAACACAAAGGTGTTGGTGCACTCACTATGTGTTTTAAACAAATGATGTGGTATCAATTGTTCAATGACTATTGTCTTTTCTGAAAGGTAGATGTAGGAGAACTGTAGCACTTTATTCATTATTTAAACAACAGTGCATCTGGGATACATTTTACTGTTAAGTATTTTGTATGTCCTATTAATTTTAGGCATTAATGGAACTAAATTAATTGACTGAATTGCATGTGCTACTTTATACCATAAATCCTCTTTAAAAATGCATTTCTAAATGCAAAAAAGTTGCAACCCAAAATTTATGGTTGAAAATATTTCATATTCACTATAAGTGGTCCATAGGATTTGCAGTGATATAGCTGAGAGCCTTAAGCAACTGAAGGCTTAAAATAGGAATTTTGAGGAGAGGCTATCATTGCTGAGGAGACTTCTAGAGGCAATTTGTTTGTATAGAAGGATCAATAGTCTTTCTGTAAGAAACCTTTTATTTGTTTGGTAACAACTTTTGGCAGCAAATATGCTCAAAATTAAGTCCTAATGGCTGATAAGATTATTTCCACCACAAAACCATTTAATTGTAAATTTACTTACCAAAAAGATAACATTCTGGTGCAATTGTTTTCATGCTATAAATACCTCATTAAGCTACCAAGAACGTTATGACACACTGAATGATGCTGGTTGTATCTCTGTGGTATCTGTGCAAATTGTCAGTATGTGTTGACAACCAAAAACTTTTCATCTAAAAACAGTATTAAATCCTTCAGCATCAAAGAACTTATTAATGAACTATTTACCTTGCAACCTGCATTTTTTTATATTAATCAAACAACCTGCCATTTTAGATATTTTTCACTACATCTAAGTGATGTGAGGTGTAGTAATAAAGACAGATGTTATCTTATTTAAACATCAACATAAATGAAAATCCGCATTTATGTTTCATTTTCACTGATGCTATATTCAAGTAATACAGGCAAAATTTATTATACAATAAAGGGTGTATAGAATTCAAAAACCGCATGCTGACTGTACTGCCCAATCAGCATATCTATTGTAAATCAAGTATATCCCATTAGAAAGAAGTCTTTCCACTAAAAGTCTTCTTAAGCAGCTGGCTTTCTATTAGAGTATGCTCCTTTAGTAAAGCAATTCATTATTTTCCATGGGACAGAGTAAAAATATGACCAATACCAATGACGTTATGCAAACATCTGTACAGGTGACACTAATGACGACCGAGAGTATGACTGATCATACTGTCAATAGCTATACCTGTCAACCATCCAGAATTTTGTATATTGTCCCTTTATTTTTCTCATAGTTTTGATCTGTCCCTAATAAAATGTTTGATTTTTCTGAAAAAAATATAGTAGAAATGCCACCTCAACTCTCCCATGAAAAGAGATCACTAGCTGAGTGGGACTAAACAAACAGGTAGATTAGATAGTTAGCTAACTAGATAGCCAGTTATTTCCATAGATAAGGAAGTGGGGATTTCTATCAGTCAGTAATGCATACCTCCTGCTTCACAAAGTGCACACTTTTGTCAAAACCTTTCAACTGCCTGCACTAACATTTAAAAATTAACCAAGCTCTTTCCTTTTTCCACTATTATTTTTGGCTTTGTCAAGAATTCATTAGAAAAGGAGCTGAAATGTAAGCCTCTCTTGCACCGACTAATTTACTGTACAACCATGCAGATGTAGGTGCCTCATTCATATGTAGCACATCAGTATACAGCAAAGGATGAGAAAAAAACACTATAGCATCACTATAAAATGAGATAATTTAAGAAAGTTAAGCAATTTCTTTTTTAAATAATGTCATTGCATATTAGCAATGATCTACTCCTCTATGTAGGTATCATCAGATTTACCCACGGTTGACTTTGTTTAATCACTCAAGCTTTGCCCATGTGATCAAACCACACCAACCCTGGGTAAATACTGTGATACACCCTATGATTGATTATTGATAAATTATTTGACCTTAGAATATTAATTTATCTGACTTTAGATGGCGGTTTTTAATATATTACAGATTTTTGATCCATAATATACCTTATAACATTTTTTGGGCTCTAAAATGATTTAATGTTATTAATTAATTCTGTGTAACAATATTTTGAATGCTGATAATTTTTGTCTTAATAACTTCTATGTTTGCTTAATTGTTAATAATGTCATTGGCTTAAAAATGTCAGCCATTCTTTGTGGACACTATTTAAAATGATGCTTTTATTTGTAAATTTAATTTGCACTGAAGTAGCCATATGTTGAAACCTGTTTGCTGTTAGATGGATATTATTGGTGAAATAAACAAAAAAAAACTGTGTCCATGTTATGGTGCTTATTCTTTCTTGGGCTGCTTTTATTTTTTAAACCATACACCCTTTTATTTTCCAAGTACTTTCTTTATAATTGATAATGTGTGTGTGTGTGTGTGTGTGTGTGTGTGTGTGTGTGTGTGTGTGTGTGTGTGTGTGTGTGTGTGTCTTTAAAAGTTTCAAGTCACTAATAAACTGATTAAGTTAGAACAGCACAGTTAATCGTTAAATATTTCAGCATAAAAATAAAGATGGAAAAAATAAACTAAAAAGAGGGGCAAAGTGAATAGCAACATCTCAGTAAGAGTGGGTACAGTTTCTTTTTAAGGATGAGAAAAAGGGAAGGTCAAATAAGATGATTTGTGGATAATCTAAGTGGCATAACATTAGGGAAACAAGTAGGAATTAATTTTTATAAATTTCACTGAAATAGATGTGTATAACACTTCAACTGTATACAAGCCAATGTGTTTTTCACCCATTAGTATTTGATGAAAATTAGTTATTTTTTCACTAAGTATTATGATTATTAATCTCTTCATATACAGTCTTACAATACTACACAATCAGTAACATATGTAGTCTCATTATACCTCTGCTGATAATATAAATAAAAAATCTATTGTAAAATGCAAAATTCCATAAAATGGAAAACTAGTGTCCTTGTGTATGAGCAGCAGTTTATTTAGTAGAATTTCTTTAAAATAGTATGACTATTTTTTATTAGCTGCTAATTCACTTAAATATAAAACCTAATAAAAATATTTAATACTTTCTTCACATACACACACACACACACACACACACATATACATGCATGTGTTTGTGTGTGTACATGCATGTGTTTGCGTGATATATATATATATATATATATATATATATATATATATATATACACAAACATTTTTTTTAAATGCATGTGTGTGTGTGTGTATATATATATATATATATATATATATATATATATATATATATGTATATACACATATACATTCATGTGTTACATCCCGTTTACGTGCTTGAGATTGCTGTACAGTGGGGATCGGGAATATGCCCTTCCTCCACTGTAGTGCATTCTCAGAATTGGCATATACAATTAGCAGGGAGCATGAGGGTTCCTAGCTCTCTGCAAAAAATCAATTTGTTTTTATTGAATCTAGGTGATTCATGTCACTTGCAATTGAATTCTTGTGACTGAAACTCTTTCGGTAGTATGACAGATGTTCAAAGTTTGATACTTCAAACATATGACATATACTTTTGTGTGTGTGTGTGTATGTATATATATATATATATATATATATATATATATATATATATATATGTATATATATATATATGGGTCTACCTGATAACGCTGACACGCCAAAACATCGACAACGAAATAACCGACCCCACAAAACTGAAAGTTCAGAAACACGACACTTCACATGCCCAACAAACCACAATCCCAACAATCAACAAACAAATACCTTTTCTGAAAAACATACACACAACACAAGCACACCAAACACCTTACAAACCTACACTAAACCTTACATACACAATTATCTATGCACTAACCTTAACCCAAACCCTAACCCTAAGGTCCGTCACTATCGCACACTTACCTTACCCGCACCCTAACCCTAACTCACTTAATCCGCCCCTAACCCTTAAGTCTGTCACTATCACACACTTACCTCACCCTAACTCACTTAATCCTTCCCCTAACCCTAAAGTCCGTCACTATCGCACACTTACCTTACCCGCACCCTAACCCTAACTCACTTAATCCACCCCTAACCCTTAAGTCTGTCACTATCACACACTTACCTTACCCGCACCCTAACCCTAACTCACTTAATCCTCCCCAACCCTAAAGTCTGTCACTATCGCACACTTACCTTACTCTCACCCTAACCCTAACTCACTTAACCCGCCCCTAAACCTAAAGTCTGTCACTATTGCACACTTACCTAACCCGCACCCTAACCCTAATGTCCATCACTATCACACACTTACCTTACCCGCACCCTGACCCTAACGTCTGTCCCTACCGCACACTTAGCTTAACATGCCGGTGTTCTCAGCATCAGGATTTTCAACTGTCGGTCTTCTCCGTTGTCGATCTTCCCGTGTCGGTGTTCTCGTTGTTGGCGGTTAAATCAGGTAGACCCATATATATATATATATATATATATATATATATATATATATATATATATATAAAATATATATATATAATATATATATATATATATATATATATATATATATATATGTATATGTATATAGAGATAGAGAGAGAGAGAGAAATACATTTACAGAATTTTGATATCTTTGGAACATGGTCTCATTTTATCGTATTACGAACAGAGTAAATCTGCATTTCATAAACTTTTGAACACCTTTTCCATCTTCACATGTACGACTCAAATAATGGTGTGGAGGTTGTTTGTGTGCTCAAACACATCATATGAAATGGCTGCACTACACCTTTCTTCCAAATCCTCATCTTGTAAGCACTGGCCTGAGGATTCATAAAGATCCTCATGGGTTGCAGTACAAAGGCCCTGTTTCTGTAATGCTGTGATTTGTGATTTAGACACAAGACTTCTCATTATCAGCTAAACTGCATGCCTGTAAATCACAGGTAACTACTGCAGAGCGCAGATCAGCACTTCCTGTTTTAGTTATCAATGTAAGCAGCAGCATCCCCCTCATTCACTTTCCCACACACACAGTGCATGCATTTAGACACACACACACACACACACACACACACACACACACACACACACACACACACACACACATGCATGCACACACACACACACACACACACACACACACACACACACACACACACACACACACACACACACACATGCACGCCCACATGCACACACACACACACACACACACACACACACACACACACACACACACACACACACACACACACACCAAAGACTCCATACGTGTCCCTGTGTTGTCTGAATGTCCCGATGTTTGCTTTTTTCCCCCTCTGCCTTGATAATTCATGGATGATTACAGTCAGCCATTAATGCCAGACAGGGGTTTTGTGTGTCAAGGGTGCACTGTTTAAAGTACTTTAATTTTTTTGTTAGTTTTTTTCCTTGTACATTTTTAAATTCTGTCCTTAGTGTAGTGGTGGCACAGAGGATGAGGAGCTTGAATCCTATTTAGCATCTTTTAAAACAAGCTATTTTTCCCTGGTGTCTAGTATTCCCTCTATCCCCTTGTTCCCCATTCTGTCTAAGTACTACTCGGGAATGCTTTTAAAGTGGTATACCTGGTGTCTGTTGTTCCCCTCACCACTGATTCCCTGTTCTAAGTGCCACTCAGTCACACATTTAAAGAGGTATCCCTGGTAGCTAGTGGCTCCCCTACCCAATGTTGCAGGCTCTGTTCTTTATTCTAGGGGTGTATGGATGTATGACAGCCACTGCATCCCACCTACATGCACACAAACACATGTATATTCAACACACACACACACACACACACACACACACACACACACACACACACACACACACACACCTACTTAACTTACCCCTTCACTGACTATCTTACTGCTACTTCCCAGGCGTACACATTCGCCCATATTCTCACACATTCAGCCCTTCTTGTAACACTCATGCACATACCTCTTAACATTAGCTTAGCACTAAACTCCACAGTACTTACATCCTCCACAATAGATGAATTTGACCTTTAGGTTGTGTTCACTACCTCAATGTGCAAGGGGCAGCCATGCTATTCTACACAGCTGAATAATTCTAGGAATGACTTCCCAGAGGCAGCTTCAAGGGGGAGAGCACAGAGGATGGCTGCAGAGATAGCCATGCTATGGCTGTGTCTGAATAGCAAAGGGTTACTGTGTGCCCCTCACTTTACTGAATGAGGTGCTTCTTCTTGCTTTATTGGTTGCACTGAAGTCAGTAAACTTTCATTAATAAACACTGGATGCCAATCAATAAAATGGGCCCTGTTACTCTCTGGAGGTAAATATTTGAATGTTAGTAGGTAATTTATTTTATTTTATTTTATTTTTATTTTACATTTGTTGACCGGGATAGTCCGACTGGATGCATGTCCATTTTCAGTGGAGGCCTGGGTAGGAAAGCTCCAAGGGTAAGCAGATACAGCATTACATAATACCAGCATTACATATTACAAACAGACTATTTACAGAGATTACATAAGTAAGCAAGTTAAACAAGTTCCACAGGTTACAGTTAATCCTGAGCACAAGTCAGGATGAAATTACATTACACAGTAAACTGGTTAACAGATTTTTACACATTCTAGAGAGAGGTAGCCAGGCTTGATACATTGACATAGCTAGTTAAGTGACAAATGTTGTCTGAGTCTAGTTTTAAATTGACCTAAGGTGGAAAGTAAGGTAATATCAGATGGAAGAGAGTTCCACAATCTACTTACAGAGTTTGCAAAGAGAGAATCACCGGCTGTGTTATTAATTTTGCTAGTCTGAATTAGTAGTTTAAGAGGATCGAAGTGGTCTAGGATTGTTATAGGGGGTGATAATATTTTTAAGTGCAGTATTGTCCGGATTATAGAGGATTTTATAGGCCATAATCAGTTGGTTATACTGGATTAGGCTGGGTAGTTTAAGCCACCCAAGCTGATTTAAATTGATGCAATGATGTGTCCTAAAAGGCAGCCCAGTGGCAAACCTGGCAATGTGGTTGTAGCAAATTGAGAGTTTGTTAAGGACAGTCTTGTTTAAATTTGAGAGTAGAGGGGATGCATACAGAAGGGTTGAAAGAAGGTGACAGCGAGCTATGGCAATTTTAGTTGGAGGGGTTAGGAAGGCTTTTATTCTGTAAAGTGACCCTAGTTTTTTATTGATGGTTTTGATAGTTTGGTTAACATGTAGGTCAAATTTTAGATTATTGTCTATGATGACACCTAATATTTTTGTAGATGGGTCAGGGGAGATTATTGTGCCATCATTTGATTTTATGGTAAAGGTGAAAGTGGTAGACCTACGTGTTGGTGAAAATAACAGCATTTTAGTTTTTTTGGGATTTAGGATCAGATGATGTTCAGAAAGCCAGTTTTCTATTGTATTAAAGGTGGTCTGGGTGGCTGACCATAACTCTACTGGAGATGTGGCTGAGCAAATCAGAGTAGAGTCATCAGCATATTGGATACAGCTGACTTTTGGGATCACAGTATAAAGGTCGTTAATGAAGATGGAGAACAGCAAGGGCCCTAGTATAGAGCCTTGTGGTACTCCAAAGGTGTTAGGTAGAAGGTTAGAGAGTTTGTTCTGCCAGAGGACAGCCTGCTGTCACCCATTCAGGTAGGACTGAAACCATTGGAGGGCTCCAGTATCTAGACAGAATGTTTGCAGGGTGTGGATTAAAAGTTGGTGATCAACCATATCAAATGCCTTGGAAAGATCCAAAAAGAGGGCTGAGGATATATAATTATTGTTGCGATTATGGTTTATTGTATTGGTAAAGGCTAGGAGGGCTGAAGTAGTGCTGTGATGAGGACGGAAGCCATGCTGAGTGTCTGCCATAAGGCAATTTTGGATTAGGTGGTGCATGAGTTGTCTATGAATACATTTTTCCATAATCTTTGCAAGCAGAGAGAGTATAGCTATTGGCCTATAATTGGAGAATTCAGTAGAGCTGCCTCCTTTGTGAAGTGGGATTACATAGGATATTTTCCAGATGGTGGGAATTTTAGCTTCTACTATGATTCGATTGATTAGTATTGATACTTATGATACTTACAATATACTGTTGTCTTCACAGGTCTAACTAATGGTTTACCGTTCTTGGCTTTATGAAAGTAGGCTTCTACCTTCATTTCACCACATTGGTTTGGTATCGTAGGTTGACAGTTCCTCTCTGTACTGAAGTCTTCCTAGTGAAAGACAGCAAAAAGACAAGAGCAGCATTATTATACCTGGCACATTGCTATTTTTAGTATTAGTATTAAAACTGTATTTTTTTACCTTTTGTCCAAGAATGTCAGACATGCTTTTGCAATAAGTCTTCCTCTCTAGATTTCAGTATGGCCTTCCAATTTTTCCAATTTAATTATTTAACTACTCTTACAAAACTATCACTTTACAAAAGGCTGAAAACAGCATTTTTAGCTTCATCCACCTAACCAAAGCAATAAACATCTACCCGGCTTTCCACAACTAGGAAGTCATGCTTTCTTCTAAAGTCCTTGATCTTTAATTTCCTACATGATTTTTTCTGTCCAATCTTTGATGCAGAATACAAACAGAATCAGCCAATCACGTTTTAGGAACCAATATGTATTACAACTTATAAGACCTCAATTCTAACAGGCACATAATGAAAAATTGTTTTCTAAAATTGCCCCAGCCACATGGGACAGACTTCCCAACTTTTTTTTAGAGTTATTGACAACTTCCCACAATTCTGGAAACAATTCCAACTTTACACATTAAGTACAATTGCAGTCACTGCAGTCACACTCTTCCTTATTATTCCTAAGTTTCTTGCAGCAGCACAAAATATTACTATACCAGCATATATACAACTAGACTATGCTTTGTGTAATGCAATAGTTCACATTGTTTAGTCCTGTTTACAGTACTGGCCTTAGTTTTATTGTTACTTATATACATTAGCGTGCAGCTACACCCATGTTTGTTATTGCCATCTCACATATGTAATGTCATCACCTCTGGCTCAAGAAATGACTGAAAAGAGTCTTTGGTTCAGTTCACACACCTGGTTAATAAACAATAAACAAATGCACACACAACAAAGTAAATAATGAAGTTACTAAGTATAATGCTTCTCAACAGTTTTATGCTACATTGTTCTCAAAAGTTGTAATCATGGTTTTTATTTATCCATCCTTCCAGTGCTTCAGACTAATATCTGGGCTGTATCACCTTCACAAAACAATATTAGCATCTCCATGGGCAGTACATGAGGTCTCCTGGTACATACAGCTAAGTAGTTTTCTTCATGGGTTACAATTGTTCTTTATCTTTTGTTTTATTCACCAATTCCAGCATTTTGCAGAGACCCCAGAAGCACTCTGTGCAAAGTTAGTTACAAATATTTTGGTCATTAACAACTGTGTTTATTAAAATTATAAAACAAGATGCGATACTATATTATCACCACAAACTACACCACCAAATTTTATCCAGTGGTGAACATCTCTGTTTTATTCATAATCTAAAAATACATTGTAGCCCTACTTTACTGTTATATAAACAATATAAAGGTAGCTATGCATAATTCAGAACAGGTAAATGTTAAACATGGAAACATGATTTAAAAGTGTTACCTGTGGCAGCATGATGCCATAGTGCTGCACACAACATTGCAATTATTGTGTTGTGGCTACTAAAGACTGATTTGCTGTGATGTTCATTTGTGATGTTATATACTCTGCACAGCCAAAATTACAAAGTGTCTGTGAATGAGTTTTTCACCTCCCTTGAATCAACCGCAATGAGATTTTGACAACAATGCTCTAAAGAATGAAGATTATTAGAAACATTATGTCAGTACATATTGTAGGAACACATGTTAATTTATTGAGTATGTCAAATAGTGATTATGGTCACATGTTTGTTTTTATTAATTTTGTTTCACAAAGTATAGGAACCAAGTTTTATATAGTGGTCAAGCAGTTTTAATAGCCTGTCATTCAAAGCATCTGCTTCATTATATGATAGGTAGTTCTACATTCATAATGTATTATGCTATGTAATGTAAAGCACTTTTTTTGTTTGTTACCTTAAGATATTGTTTTCCAGTGACATGCATATAATCCACAAGTGGAAGAAGAAATGCATCTTTGAAATGGTACATACACATAACAGAATAGCTTCTAACAGGATCAAGTTTTCCTTGAGGGATACAACCACATTATCACCAGTTATGACAAACTGCCAAAATTCCCTCTAACCAAATTTACTATACAACAAGCCCACTAATAAATTTGAGTAGATATATATGTGGATTACTTTACTTTTTAAGTCAGTGACACATATACACAGAACTAGTAAAAACAAGCTTTCCTCTTTCCTTTTTCTTGATGTTCTTATACAGTATTCTTTAATAAGGAGAAAGAAGCAGAGAAAGAATATATATCTCTTTAGGCTAGTAAAAGGTAACACTGCACGGCTGAGTGTTACACTTTCCAGCATAATAAACAGATGTGAATAGTCATATTTATTATCAGTGGAACAAGTAATGATTAAACAGTAATATACTTGAAAAGGGAGGAGGTCTCTGCTTTCTTTAAAACTCCCTTTGAATGCTCTTTTTTGTATTCATGAGTAGATATCCTTGATGGAATATATTCCATATAATTTTATTTCTATCTGCTGAGAAATAAATTAAAATAGAGGGGAAATAAAGGGGAGGCAGTACAGTGATTTGAAATCCATTAAAGATCAATTTATAATAAAGGGGTGATCGAGTAATGACAAACTTCCTGAAATGCATGACTGGAAACATTCATATTTCTTGCCAAAGGACATGCTGCATCAAGTTTCTTCACATTTTAATATCTTTAGGCTTGTAGAAATATTAAATGTTGCTTCAGTTTAATGGACAACTTTACTAGAAGCTGCAGTTACTAGGTCATCATTCTTCATTTTGAAGAACATTACCAGATCAGACATCTCCTTCCATCCCCAGAACTGGTAATGGGTGTAGTTCTCTTGAATCTGAGCTACTGCACTATTATATGTCTGGGGAGGGGGTCTTTCAGATGTACATCCTGCTTGTAGTGAGTTCAGTTTTGAGTTTAACTTCTAAGTTTCTTTCTATTATACCTGTGCTGCAGAATCTGAATCGGTTGCCTCTTGTGGCTAGATCTGTACTTAAGATCTTATTATTTACCTACCAAACCTATACAATCTGAGTTCCATATGCTTAAAAGAGTTGATGGTTCCTACTTCCATATTTGTCCACTCAGATCATCCGATGAGGGGCCACTAGCTATTGCCATATAAGCTTAACACTATAAGAAAAAGTTTATTTGCTTACCCAATTTCTGTTGAATCAACTACCTTCCCTATTAGGGCAAAGATGATTAAGACCTTTTAAAATAGGTCCCTTCATTGCCATCAGTTTAGGAAGTGTACCTGAACCCTCGGGTGTTAGAACTTTATACAGTAACTCTATGACCAGCTGCACTATAACAATCTCTAGTTTAAGTTTTATGATGTTATGAACAAAGGTATTTTATGTAGTTATTGCTTGTCTTTACTTATTTATTAATTAATTTTATGTGTAATTCGATAAGATCCTATAAAAATATCAGTAAAGAAAAGAAAAACAAAATAATGAAGGCAAACACAAACAAGATTAGTTGGAGGTATAGGATACTAAAACAACATACTCCCAGCCTATGGAATAAGTAGCCACCACATGCCAGACAAAAGTACCACTTTGGCTACCTTTAAGGCTAGACTAGATGGACAGACACAAACTTACACCAGGCTTTTCATAAGACCCTCTTTGATTTTAGGTGCTAAGCAGTATTAAGGGTTTGACAAGCATGGCAAGAACTTTCAAGTTTGTCTACTTAAAGGTTGCGGGTGTCTAGGCATTTTTTGGTCCCTGTGATCACCTGCCTGGTACTATTCCTATATTCCTAAGTGAACCTCATGGAAATGTGAAGGGTTACCAAAAGGAAGGGTGATTGCTTAAGGGTACATGTGTAGCCATGGACTGGGCCATACATAGCCTGCAACAACAAATTCCCACCCTAGTGAACCAGTGCACCACCTTGCCAGGAGTCCCCAAAACATAAGCCTTCTGAAAAATTTAAGGGAGAAAGATGATGTGGAGGCCTAGTTGATGACAAAGTTGAAAGATATACAGAAGAGCAGTGCCCTGAGTTGAAATGACCAGGATTATATTATCACATTTGACTGGAGTCTTGCTAAAGACTTATATGGTCTTAGATGATGTAGATACTTAGCTCTACCAAATACTGAAATATAATTATTGGTAAGGACTAGAGTTTCCCTGATGTCCAGTCTCTTAAGTATGATAGCTGGACATTTATTCTGGATAGACAGGTAAATGCACAAATAGCTGATTTAATACATATTTTAAAACATTGGCTACAGCTTCATGTGAATCACTTAAGTAAAGGTTAGAAACATCAGCAGTACATGAGTTTTAAAAGGTACTGCCTAGTAATTTAAGAAGTTGGGTATTCCAGAGTGACCCAAAATTTTCTGAACAGCTAGTCGATTTAGTGGAACTCTTATTGTTAAGTTAACTTGTGAGCCTTATATTTGATTTGCATGCCCAAAAGACTAACAGACAAACTAACAACAGCTTTGCATTTAAACAAAAAAATTTTTCCAACTGAGGTACAAGAAAAATGTTTCCAACTGAGGTAGTTTTTTAAATGCTCTAAAATAGGGTATATAACCATCTACTGCACAATTAAAGACAAAACATACTGTGCTTCAAAACTGTTGATACTAATAAACAAATGGCACCTAGCAGAAATGCCTAGAAAATGTGATGCTATGAAATGTGATAATGCTGAAACTATCTCCTAGTAGTGTAGAATATGTGTGTTATTTCTAAACTTGCCAAATGCAATATTGTGGTTGAGGGAAAATGCCAAAGTGGATAAACTTGAGAACATGATTGTATTAGTTAAAATACAATATGTTTGCAAACATAAAGCAACTAATAAGCAGAAAAATGTAAATGGTATGTACACAGGGAGGCAAGATGGAATACCCTATACCACTAGTACAACTACAGACGCTCTTAAGTAAATTATTACTCTCTGTATCTCTAGTGCAACTCTCCAAGCTTTTTCCAGTTTAAAGAACTATGGAAGTTATGGGGTGGAGGCTGTTCTCCTAGGGTCTATATCAGAAGATTAAATGCTTAAAACAGCAACCGCTCTTCTATCAAGCTTAAACTGTGAAACCTGAAAACATTGAAGGAATAGATCAGCAATTTTTTTCCGAGAGAAAAAATTCACTGATCCAAAAAAAAAAAAAAAAAAAAAAAAAAAAAGAGTGTATAGGCAAAATAAAGTGGGAGGCTTCACCACTCACACCCACCCAATGTGGGGGGCTGTGCCCTCCAAACTCCCCAACTTAAATACACCAACTTCGAGATCGCACCACAGTGGAGAAAACAGCAAAGTCTGGAAGACAGCGCAGTGATTTTTTTCCCTGGAAAAAGAATCACTGTTCAGTGGCTTCGACATTTTCAGATTTCACAGTTTAAGGTTCGATAGAAGAGTGTTTGCTATTTTAAGCATTCGCTCTTCTGATAAGAACCCATTTTCCTAGATAGCCAGAAAAGTAAAAGGTGTCAAATTTGAAGACACAAAAATTGTTAAGATTTGACTCTGGGTAGTTGGGTTAGACATACCTAATGCTGGATTTTGGTAAAAGACTATGGTTGCTAAAAGTAATAAAGGAAGTCAGTGTAAAAACTGATAGACAACAGACTATACTTAAGAATACACTAAGAGACGTGGATGTAGAAAATGAAGGAATAAACAGATGAATCGCATACTGAAAAACAGAAAGGAAACCTGACCAGAGTTCTAACCTTCTCCCTGCTGCACTAAAGCAGAGAGCTAGTCAGAAACAGAAGCAGGAATCTACAGGCAAAGAAAATAAGAAAAAATGCCAAAGCAGAGAAATGTTTACTGCCAACATCCTTAGAGGAAAAAATAGTGTAGGGGAAAAGAACATGGCCTCCAGTTCAAATCAGAATACGGATGAATACAGTGCTGGTGCTGACTTGATTAACTTACAGATAAGTCATATAAATTTTAAAAAGGTGTGGCAGGAAGTCAGAACCCTAAAAAGAACTAGAGAGGACATTCAAGAGATGCAAAACTAGACTTACAGAACAGCCCAACTACGTATCAGTACTTTGCAGTAAGAAATTACCAGCCATACCTAGAAGCAAAAGTTAGAGAACAGACACTGTGCCAGTTATTAGTTCCAAGTGTTTTTAGAATAAGTGTAATAAAATTAGCACATGGCTGCATTTTGAGTAGTCATGTAGGGCTAGACAGGACAAAAGATAGAGTTTAAGCTAGATATTACTGACCTGGTATTATAAAGGCTGTAGATTACTTTTGTGCAGTCTGCCCAGAGTGTCAAAGGACAGTATCCAACCCAGGATTAAAAAATGTTATGATACCCTTACCCATATGGACATTGCAGGGCTACTTGTAGAACTGAGAACAATCATTCAATACATTCTAGTAATTAATGATTATGTAACACAATTTCCTGAAATGAGATGGTAAGAACATTTGTGTACCACCATCATAGAGGTGGGCTAATTGGATGTTTTAAAAAAAACTTTAAAGAATATGTTACAGAAGGCTGTAGAAGTGGTTAAGGAAAATCTAGAAGCAACTGCTTCATTATATTCTGTTCGCTATAAGAGAAGAACCCTAAACCTCAGCTAAATTCATACTATTTAAACTGCAGTATGGCAGACATCCCCAAGATTTGCTAGATCTAGAGAATAAATATGGGAGAAAAAAATACCCAATTGAAACTGAGACAGGGCAGTTTTCATCAGTTCAGGAAAGGTTAAGAACTACCAAACATGTTTCAGAACAACAGTACAAGCTAAGAGCTAGAATGCCTATAGTAAGAGAACATATGGAGACCACTCAAGAAACCCAGCAGATGGCACAAAACAGAAATGTTTGTTTCTGATTGTTCACACCAGGAGATAAAGTATTTGTGTTAGGTCCAACTGCTGAAAATTACTTCATTGTCTTGCAAAATAGTAAGGATCTTTTGAAATTGTAGAAAAAAATAATTGAACTGAATTATAAAGTGGGACAGCTGGGAAAAAGAATCTCAGAGCAGTGATGTCACATAAATGTTCTGAAAACGTGAAGACAAACTAAGGATTCTTTATTAAGTATATTTGCAGAAGAAATAAAGACATTTACATCAAGCCCTGAATTTAAAATGAGGGGACCTTATCCATGTCTCAAGTAAAATAATTTGTATTCTGGAATAAGAAGATATTCTCACAGCTGCATAGTACAAGGGGTGGATTGGGCATAATGGTTAAATTCTTCACCTTATAGACACAAGGTACAGGGTTTGATTCTGACTACTGGTTATTGGCTAGGCTTAAAATGACCCTTCAGGGTAGTTAGCCTAGTATGAACCTATGAACAACAAGGTTAATCCAGCACAATATAAAAACTGTGTCAGGTGGAAAATGTATGTCTGAAACCATATTGGATACCAGAATCCCAATACGAAGCACTTAGGATAGAGGTACAAAAAATGCTTAAACAGAAAAATCTCTAAGTGACTGGAATGGTTCATTTGCACTGGTCTGCAAACTCAAATGCTTCTATAAAGTTTAGCAATGAGTTATGTTTAATGGCATCTTTAAATTTAATTCTTATCCTGTGCCTCAAGTGGATGAACTGATTGAAAAACTGGGCAATGATAGATTTCTGTCCACTTCATTTCTAATTAAAGGATAATGGCAAACTGCACTATCCCAGGAACTAAGGGAAATGTGCCATTCTCTACACTAAGTGGACTCGTCCACTATAGACTCCTGCTTTTTGTTCTTTATAGAGCACCCACATCTTTTTAGAGGCCGATGGACAAGATTCTAAGACCCATGCTAACTTATATGAATGATAATGTCATATTCTCCAAAGATTGGGAAAGTCGTCTTCCGAAATTTCAAACCATTTTAATTGTTTTTAATTTTTAATTGTTTATGCCAGCCTAGATTCACAACTAACCAGTTGGTATGAGTTATGCATGGCAGAAGACTGCTATTTGCGATATTTAATAGGATAACAGTCAGAGGAATAATGAAATGTCACCACAGGCAGAAGAAGTTGAGACAGTTTGAAACTGGCCCATGCCCCATTACAAAATAACAACAACAAAAAAATATTTAGATTTGGTGAGCAATTGAGAAATTAGTTCATACTAGATCTTCTACCATTGCTTGCCACCTGATTGACCTTACCCACTGTAAGGTCTGGTGAAAAGTCAGGGAAAGTTTGAAACAGACTGGGCCTTAAGGAAACTGAAGAGTTTGCTGAATTCAGAAACATACTCTGATAGCCCGTGACGTCTCCAAACAGTTGATGGTCTATACCACTGCCTTATAAGTAGGTATCAGTGGAGTGTTTCTCTAGATGGCAGAAAGGCATTTGTAACATTAGCTGAAAGCTCAAAAATGCTAACAAATGGTACTCTGCAACAGAACAGGAGTGTCTGACAATGAATTGGGATCTCACCACCCTCAGATGCTATTTGCTAGGAAAGGAATTTAAGCTCATTGCAGACCATGACTCTAATGGACACAAGCAGCCTATAAATGGTTCATCTCCCAGGGCTCTGTGTACACTTATGAAGGGTACCAGGACTTGCAAGAGATTTGGGATGCACGGCTGGGCTTAAAAAGGCCCTTATAGTCATTACTCTAGTAAACACCTATGGACCTATAAATGTGTGCCACTCATCAGTGGCTTTATAGATAGAAAGATGGTAAAACTAGACTTTCTCATTGGGCATTAACTCCCAGTCATTCAAATCTGAGCCTGGTATTTTATGTGCCAAAGCTATGATAATGCAGATAGGCTGTGTGATGCAGATACACCATCAACTGAAACTGAAACTGATGTTTTCACACTTTGAGGAGGTTCATGTGGCCTATTGGTGGCTGCTGGGGCTGCTAACATATAGACACTGTATCTTCAAAGGCAAGACAATGCAGACAGGCAAGCCTCAACAAGAACAAGTACCTTCTGGGAATTGAAGCAAACATAGGTGTCAGATGCATATGTCAATTTAAGGGCTAACCAAGGAGTGTGTGAAGGAGTCACCAGTAGAGTTATGTCTGAAGGGAGAAACCAGGCTTAAATCTATCTCTGCAGAATATCTATGGAAGATGTCCTTGAAGCTTGAATGAGAAAGGAGCTGCTACATGGAACTGATACATATCAGTGTGAGTGTGTTAAAGTGTATTCAGTGACTATGGTGGTGTTTTTCAAATGTTCAGTGAAGTATTTTTGAAAGGATGAATTTTTCTTAAAGTGTTTAAAGGAGCTGGACTTTATGTCTCTTCTGTTTATCCTGTTAACTGAGAAGAAGCAAGTTTTCTATTGTCTTGTAAATAAATGTTATCCCTTCTGAACAAGATGTTTCAAGAGACTGTTTTATTATCAATACTATACACAAATACACACATGTATGTGTGTGTGTGTGTGTGTGTGTGTGTGTGTGTGTGTGTGTGTGTGTGTGTGTGTGTGTGTGTGTATATGTGTGTGTGTGTGTATATATATATATATATATATATATATATATATATATATATATATATATATATATATATATGTGTATATATACGGATCTAGGACTATTGCACAAAATCATATTTCCACGAAATGTAAACTACCAAACTCACTTTAGCGAAAGTGGTTTTCACCAAAAAGGCAGTTTGACTAAAGTGTGCAAAAAAAAATTTATAAAACAACAAAATAAAAAAAAAACCACAGTACTAATGTTTACGCAGAGGGACAAGCCCCCACACCCCCTACTTTTATATTCTCACTCCGAGATCACACTACAGACAGAAAAAGGGAATATTCTCTTATCCCCACTGTGCTACAATCTCAGCAACAGCCATTTCCCCACACTTTTATCTTTTTTTTAACCACACTTTCGCGAAAGTGTGCTCGGCCATTTCACTTTCGGTGAAATGGTTGTTCGTTCAATAGTACGGATCCAATATATATATATATATATATATATATATATATATATATATATATATATATATATATATATATACGGGTCACCTTCAGTTGACCGACACACCGATTCGCCGACACGCGGAAGAGGAACGCGAACGGACCGACAACGCAGTTGACCGACACGCTGGAATCCCGACAGCCGGAAGACCGACAAGGGGAATGTGTAAGCGCGACTTGGTAAGTATGCGATAGTGAGGGATTTAGGATTAGGGAGCGGACAGGTAAGTGTGCAATAGTGAGGGATGTAGGGTTAGGGTGTGTGAAAGGTGAGTGTGCGGTAGTGTCGGAGTTAGGGTTTGGGTAATGTAAGTGTGTGTTAGTGATGGGGTAATGTTTTAGGGTGGGTTAAGTGAGTTAGGATTAGGGTGCAGGTAGGGTGAGTGTGCGTTAGTGTCGGACCTTGGGGTTAGGGGTGGGTAAGTGAGTTAGGTTTAGGGTGCAGGTAGGGTAAGTGTGCGGTAGTGTCGGACCTTGGGGTTAGGGGTGGGTAAGTGAGTTAGGGTTAGGGTGCAGGTAGGGTAAGTGTGCGGTAGTGTTGGACCTTGGGGTTAGGAGTGGGTAAGTGAGTTAGGGTTAGGGTGCAGGTAGGGTAAGTGTGCGGTAGTGTCGGACCTTGGGGTTAGGGGTGGGTAAGTGAGTTAGGGTTAGGGTGCAGGTAGGGTAAGTGTGCGGTAGTGTCGGACCTTAGGGTTAGGGTTTGGGTTAGGGCTAGTGGATATGTTATGTAGTGTACTGTGTTGTTTTCGTGTAGTGTGTCGGTGTAATGGTGTTCGGTGTTTTGCGTTGTCGGTATTTTTTGTTGTCGGTCTTTTGGTGTCGGTGATTTGTGTTTCGGCGGTTTGGCGTTTCGGTAAATCGAAGGTGATCCATATATACATATAAAAAGAGGCCACTATCCTAGTGGGACTAATAATGTATAAATGAATAAATATCTGTAGTAGGAATAACACATACAGTACTATTTAATATTATTTTAATTACCATGGATCACTACTGATAGGTAAAACACAATAATTAATCCTCCAGTACAGCACTGACATCTTTTTCAACTTAAATGGACAATACAAATGTTATAGAATGTACTGCCATGAAAGCATTGTGCTCTGACTTTTAAATGTGAGAGATACTAATGACTCAGTAACTCATTTACCATAGCTCTCAACTTCTTAGTAGAAAAAATCTGGACAAAGCCTAAAATAATGGGAGGACAAAGGCCCAAAAATATGGACAGATTTCAAATATTGCTCTTATAAACTTAGAAAGTTGCTAGAATAACAGGATGTGTGTGTTATCATACATTTTCTGAAGAATATGAAGACTGAAACTCAGTCATATGACATTATCTAGTGACTTCACTACTCAGTGATTTGCTAGAAAACATCAAATTTTATGATAAACAAACCAAAAATATGAGGCAAAAATCTGGACATTCTGAGATAATCTGGACAGTTGAGAGGTTTGACATTTACACTGACTTTGTTCTTACAATGAAAATTAGAAGTGAACCAGTACTGTTTATATAACAATAACATATATTCAATTTTAAAGCCTTTGCATACCCTGTAGACCTTATAAACTGCAAAATTATCTGATTCATTGAATTCTGACCCCCTGCATGTAGAATCTTAAGGCACAGTATATTTGCAGACAGCTGCTTCTGAAAACAAACAAGTGAAAGACTGTAGTTAGAGCCCGCATTTAATGTAACAGACTATGCATATAAAACCACAGCTATTATTTAAACCACTATGAAACAAAACATTTTCCTGTAGTGTTCTATTACGAAACAGACCTTGCACACATCTTTAAACCAATAATTGTACATTTTTATGTCAGTTATGATAAAATTTAAAACACAGTAGGCAATATGTTTTGCTTCAGATCTGTAGCCATGCATTGCAGTGCCCTGTACAGCTTTGCAATCTGGTATCCCCTCTGAGTTGGAAAAAAAGCCCTCTCCCTCCTCTGACTTGAGGAAAAAAAAAAAAAAAATTTTTCTTTTGCATCTTTATTAACTGTAGAAAACTGCTTGTTACAAATATAACAAATGTTTTGCTGCATCTACTATAACACATGAAGTACTGAAGCACTTCAAACCTGACCCCAAATGAAGTATAGGCATTTAGTTCTGAATGCCAGTACTACACTATACCACACATGAAGTGCTGAAGAGCATGGGTGCCAGAACCATAGAGCCAGGGGGACAGCAAGACCTGTCGGGTGGAGTTTTCACACTAATGTGGATTTTCGCCGGGAAGTTAAACTAACTAAACTAGCTGTTCTTGTTCTCTTATTGCTCTGTGTTACAGGAGTTATGCTGCCGCTTTTTTGTTGGTGCTGCCAGAGCCAGAGTCATGCCAGTAAGAAGGAGAGTTTAGTTCTTTTATTTGCAGGAGCAGTGTGTGTGTGTGTGTGTGTGTGTGTGTGTGTGTGTGTGTAAAATGCCCCAGTTAGGTATACCTGGTGGTTAGTGTTACTTAGTCTCAAACAAGAGCCTGAATTCTCTACCCATACCAACACTTGTGATTCAGGGAGTTGAGTCCATAGCTCCCCACTGCCCAGATTTTCACAGAATATTTGGCTCATACTTTGGCAAATCAGTATGAAATGAATGCACTAAATAATGATTGCTCTTTAAGTTTCAGTCTGTCTTTCCGGAAACACATGGTAGCACAAAACATTTTATTTTAGCAGCTTTCTAAGATTATACAATCAATATTTAAAATGTGTCCCTGGTTTTGGGGCTTTGCCCCCCCCCAAGTAAATTTTTCCAGATGTCTTGTGCTGCAAAGTTGAGAGATTTAGTTGATTGTCAAGAGTATTTTACAAGGAGCTGAGAGCTTCAGGGGAAGAGAATTTTAGTGCTGTTTATGGTAGGTTGCTTGCATTGTTGGTAGCAAAACAGGCAGTATACTTGCTTTTGATGCAGAAGGCTATGGGTTCTACTCCTACAGTATGCAGAAAGATCACTGTACTGTGTTGTACTTTAATGGGAGAGGATGCTGCAGTCCTATGAATGTCCTCCTTTGGAGGAGTTACTTAGTAACTATGAACCCGTTATCAGTTTGCCATCCATTTCCCATTGCAAAATTACCAGCTTATCATTTTTTAATGTAGCATGGGCAATTTATTCTTCAAGGGCAACATGCACTTTATTTGTAGATGAAACAATTAAATATAAAGTTGTTTGCTAGCAGCAACCTCTTTATTAGTTACAGAACCCTTTAATTTGGAATTATTTAGATGACTTATTTCTGCAGAGATTTTGCATATTTACTGATATTGGTGGATTGTAATGACAAAAGTTTGAGTGGCCTTTTATGGTTGAAATTTTCTGAAATGGGTAGTTTTGTAATTATTGGTTCATACATTTTGTTTCACTGCTTGCTAGAAGACTGTTCCAAACTACATATTTAAAACACATTCTAACAAGTGGTGCTGTATTATACTAGGAATATAATTTAATACAATCAGCTTAATAGACTCAGGAAGGTGAATCAAAGAACATATACATCTATGCTTGCTCAGAGGATGCAGGAGATCAAAACAGGGGAAGAGACCAGTCACCAATGGTGTCCCCCAGGGTTCGGTGCTGAGATTTTTTCTGCTTGGCATATACATCTCAAAAGTAAAGGGAAATACCAAATGGCTTTGGCCAACTAAGTTTGAGATGACTGCAAGCTAGGAGCAGTTATTGAATCCCCAAATGACTTAACCATCATGCAGGAAGGTTTGTCCCAAACAAAAACTGGTGCCAGAATCATGAATTGAAAATAAACTCCAAGAACTACATCATCAGATCCTTTGGGAAGTCATCTACTTCAGTGAACTTCCAAATTGACAATGCCCCCTAAAAATTGACCCAGTTGTTTGGCATTTGGGAACTTGTATATACAGTGACCTAACTTTTGACCAACATGTGCCCAGAGTCATAAGAAAGTATTTCTGTATTGCACAGCTTATAAACAAATTGATTGTGACTAGATCTAGAGATGTTATTGTCACCGTTTACAAAGCCCTCATTAGGTCAATCATTTTATATAATGCCCATTTTGGCATGTATCTGTCCAGACCCATGCAACAATTGGAATACCCACAGAGATACCTTACTAAAAGGATACAAGTCCTAAACAGTAGGTCTTGCATGGACCACCTCAAAGATTTATCACTATACTCGGTATCCTACAGAGTGCTTACAGGTGACGTGTTTGGCATACAAGGCATCCTCTGACCTAATACAGATGGACCTACTGAACATCAGCAAGTCAAATGGCATCAGAAATACTCAGTCCAGGTATCTAATCTGTATGTTGTGGAGAGATGGATATATATATCCAGAACAGACTATCCATTCAAGTAAAACAAAGTTCATCCCTGTCCATATTCAAATGCAACTTGGATCTAAGGATGGGTAATAGAAAATGTACTCCAGGATTACCCCTCATGCCACTAATGGATAGAATCAGTTCCTAAATGCTGCATCCCTTACATGGGTCCCCTCAAATTATCTACAGTCTGATCACATTTATTCTCACTAGGGCTAATATACAATTATCAGCCATGGGATAGGTAAGACCTATCAGTAAATGTTATTTCAAGCACCAAAATGGAAATTGGCTAAGCTTAAAATGTCCTCCAAGTCAACCTATGTTGTGGTAATAAATAGTTTAAAAAAATGCCTTTTTTACATCACTACGTGCCCCTGTCACGCGCCACCCCCCACCCCCCCAGTCTTCAACAGCTTCCGCCGTCTCTGCTGAAGTGTTTCAGCCCTGACCACAACTGCACTGCAGGCATTCAGTTGTGAATGTCAGTATACTGCCGATCATACTCCCTGATACCTGGCACTTGTGGCAGCTGCCCCCTTCACCCTACCTTGGGTACTTCTCTGTCTTGCTTTACAGTAGCCCCTGTCACTGTGCCCTCAGTTGTCTGTAGCCCACTACCTCCAGTGACCTGCAATTGCAAATTGCACTGTGTGCTATGTCACATAAAGGTGCAATTCGTTATCTACAGCCTGCTATTTCTGACTGTGTAATGGCCTGGAAATATTCAGAAAAATGATAGATATGCACTTCAGATAAGTTCTGTATTAGCTCTCTTCCCATGAATCAGGTTCATGTACAAGGGGAATGAAAGGAGTGTAGCCTCAGTAATCCAAAAAAATTACGTTAGAAGCACCAGCAGTCACATGAAACAAAAGTCCGAGGTGCCCAAGAAAGCAGGAAACACACACTTTTAAAAACACAATGTATTGCATGAAACCACAGCACATAGAAATCCCAATACACATTAACGTTTCTGAAATCTCAGGCTATACGTTTTCATTTGGCTTACTTCATCAGATGTGGACGCGAGCCCTGTGCGGACTTTCCAGGTCAGCGGTGCTAGGAGGCTTTTCCACCAAAGGTGTGAACACTAAAGGAGGTGGTGTATCAATATTCATTAAAGATAAATACACCTCCAGATTGGTTAAACAGTATGATACCCTGGAGACACTTCAGGTGAAACTAACTGTTGGTAGGACACCTATTCAAGTCATTGCCAGCTATAGAACCCCCCTCCATGAATCAGAACACCCTTTCTGCCTACTTGGATCTAATGGAATCCATCAAGCTACATTTGCACATCATGGTTCTGGGTGATTTTAAATGCCCATCCATTGACTATGGGTGCCAACATCCTGGGTTTGGTGCTTACCAATATGGGGGACTGTTGTAACACCCCCACTGTGACATCTTCCCTTGTCAGATCTGACCACAAATCCATCTCATTTGAAGTAACAATGACACTTGACTCCCCCCCCCCCAGCAACAACTAAACTAAAAAACTTCTCCAAAGCAGATTATATCCTTTAAAGGATAGTATAAAGAGCTTCAATGCACCTCCCTCCATAGATAGAACTGGTAACTATGCAGAGTCCTGTACCAATGCTTTTTACAAACACCTGTATAACTGCATTGATCCAGTTGTACCTGATAGGACCAAAACAAGCTCTTCAAGGAAGAACAAACCTGCCTGGTGGACAACTGTCATTAACAAGCTTTACAATAGGCAAAATAAATTGTTGTCCAAAAGTAAGAAGGAGTGAGCCCTAAACTGGAAACACTCCCTCCTTAAACAAGCAAATAAGACTTCTTGTGTTGTCCTCCAAAGCAAACTTCAAATCCAAATTAGCGTCTTCAACTAAGGACAACCATAAAGCATTCATTAGTTACATCTGTAGCTAAAAGTTAAGACCCAGATTTGTGCCACACTAGTAGTTAATGATACCACATACAATGAGGCTGTGGACATAGCAAACCTGTTAGCCGACAGGTTCTGTGAAAACTTCACTCCCCTGTTCCCACCACACACACCCCATGACATTCCTTCCACCTTTCCCAACCTGGTATCTCTAGAGAGCCGGTCATAAATGCCCTCTCTAAGGCCAAAAACCTAGCATCTATGGTACCTGATAACATTCCAGGCTGCATCCTACATGGGCTCCAACAAGAACTAGCAACACCATCGGGTACTCTTTTCAATCATACTCTGAGCACTGGCTTCATCCCAGCTGAATGGAAAACAGCCACCATTATCCCCTTGCACAAAGGTGGTGCTTCCACTGACACCAGGAACAATAGACCTCTTAGTCTGACTAGCTATATTTGCAAGGCCATGGAGCAAATCATCATGGACCTTATCAACAAAGATATAGGTAATCTCCAAACACTTGACCCTACTCAGTTTGAAGGGAGATCATGCCTGTTAAACCTGGTGGACTTCTTTGAGACAGTCACTAGAATGTTGAACAAGGGGAAAACTGTGCATAAGGCCTACCTGGACTTGGTCAAGGCTTTTGACACTATTTCCCACGCAGGCATTATAGACAAACTCTCCCAGCTAGGTATCTACCCTTATATCATTAGGTGAGTCACTAACTGGCTTACTGATAGAACCTATATAGTCAAAATAAGGGAATCCACCTCCAACAGCAGGCCTGTAACCAGTGGTGTTCCACAGGGATCAATCCTGAGACCTCTACTATTCAGAATCTATTTCTCCAGAGTACAAGATAAAGGTCTGTGGCTGACAAAGTTTGCTGATGACTGCAAACTGGGAGCAGTCATAGAATCCTCAGATGATGTCAACATCCTACAAGAGGGTGTTATGCAAACAAATGATTGATAATAAAGTCATGGTCTTAAACTCAATGCAAAAAATATATTACCATCCTTTTCAGTAACAGCGTTGTTCTGGTTAACTACTACATCTATAGAAACACCCTAAGCATGCACTCGGTGGTGAGAGACCTGGGCACACAAGTTGATAGCAACCTTACCTTGTTTCCACAGTGGTAAGAAGGGCATGGTATATTTCTCATCTCATAAGTAAGGACATTGCCTCAAAAAAAAGAAGTTATAACCTCCTTGTACTCTTCCCTCGTCAGGCCAATAATTGAGTACAATGCCCCTTTTGGTATGTACCTTTCCAAGCAACTGCAGCAAATGGAGAGACCACAAAGGTTCCTCACAAGAAAAATTCAAGGTCTTCAGCATCTGTCCTACGTGGATCAGATGAAATCACTGTCATTTTACTCCATTTCATACAGACTACTCAGAGGCAATCTCTGCCTTCCATATAAGGTAATCTCTGACTCTGCTTTATTGGAAATGCTGGATATCCGTAAGTCTAATGGCTCATGGTTTGCTCGCTCTAAAGACCTTAACCTGGTATGTGACATTAATAGAACCTGCTGGAGGGACAGATTTGTCTCCCAGAGGTTACCACTTGCGAAACACACTTCCAATAATGTAAAGCAGACCATCTCTTTTGTCCTCTTCAAGTGCAATCTGGACGATTGTATGGGTGACCATAAATTCACCCCAGGGATTCCACCTGTATCTCTCTTGGACAGGGCTAAAATAGGTGCTGATCATGAAAACAAGTGCAAAACTTCGCTAGGCTTGTAAGAGCCTTAGGGGCATTAGCCATGTAACTTCCTATGATCTTATGATCCTATGAAGAGGTCAGATGAGGTGGTTCCAAGGCAGTCAGGATTCAATCATTACATTAAACGGAGGATTGACTTTACAAATATTCCCATGTAGTCACTTGCATAAGTTTGCATACACAGTATTACTTATTGATACTTATTGATACAAGTATAAAATAAATCATGTTGTGGCTACACAGTAATATAAATCAAAGGGCTCTTGTTGTAGCAATGCCTTAGAAGTAATGAAGTAGATACTTGTTCCTTAAAAAGCTAATGACATGTTTTTTTTTATTTTACACAAACTTATTTATATCATTATTTTTCTGATATTAGAAGAATATTTTAGTGCATGTGACCTGTCAGCTCATGATTCATTTTTTGCTTTATTTTTAAAACTAATAACAGTCACATGCATGTTCATTCACACATGTGCACGCACACACACACACACACACACACACACACACACACACACACACACACACACACACACACACACACACACACACACACATATTAATGACCTATAAGTAATTGTCTCTCTCTCTCTCTTTATATATATATCTATATACATATATATATATATATATATATATATATATATATATATATATATATACACCTACACACACATATATATATATATATATATATATATATATATATATATATACACACACACACACACACACATATATATATATATATATATATATATATATATATATATATATATATATATATATATATATATATATATATATATGTATGTATGTATGTTTTGTCTTTTTGATGTGTGATGGAATATCATGACCCTGGATGATTTTAGACTGTGGCTTGAAGTATATGTCAGAGGCAAAAGTTAAAGTCTGAATAAGATGAAGTGAGGTTGTGTTGTTGACACTGTCTTTCTCTTTTTTTGATTTTTGGAAACATTTAACCCACTGTGTAAGAGTATCAAGTGTCACAGTGTTAAGCTGCCTAGAAAACATCTGGAACCAAAAGTATCCAGGAAGACCATGTAAGCAACTTTAATCAGTGTGCTTTTTTTTTCTTTTAGCATAAATAATTTAATAATAATACATATTCCTGATTACATTTTAATGAAATGTGCTGCACTGATGCATAATGTTGTTATGATATGGCCTGAAATACACAATTAGGCTATGAATAATTGACAAGCACTGCATACCTGTGCAGTACTACCATTCAAGGAGGCTACTGTCCAAAGCACCGGACAGTTAATAAGAGAAGTAGCAGACAGTGGAACAGAACCTGCATGCCAAGCGAATAACTGTATAATAGACCATAGGCACAACAGTGATGGGATAGGCAGCATTATGTGACTGTATATCAGGAACAATGCCACAACAGTGAGAATGGCCAATGTGGAGAATTTCAGAACTAAGGCATGCTACATATAAAGCTGCAACCAACAACTGGATAGCAAAAGAACGATAACACAGCTGCAGATGTTTTCTTTTTTTTTACTATAGTTACAGCAATTTATTGTATTTTTATTTTAATTTGGAGCTGGACTTCTTCATATAAGTAATTCTTAATTTAGACATGATAAACCAATGTGGGTATAAACAGCAAAGTGGTAACCCTAATCATCATACAAATGAGGAGGAAGTGGGATTCTTGGGAAACTGGGAAAGGGGAGAACAGCAAGTAAATGTAAACAAAAAAGTGTAATCAGAATGAATGGAATATGAATTAAGGTATTGTTTTTCTTTTTAGTGATAGAGCCCTTTTTGTAATTTCTACAATAGATTGGTAGTTAGAAACATACCAAGGGATGGTTGTAGTTTAAATATAAAAAAACAGATCAGATGCAGATAGGAAAACCCAAAACACAGTAACACACAGACAGGGGCTGTGTATATACACAAAAATAAGGGCAACAGTGGATGGACACATATATACCTACAGATGGTAGACAACTGATGATGGGGAGAGAGGAACAACTAACAAGGACTGAAACATGATACATGATAAAGGAAACACACTGGGAAGAGGATAGGATGGGTTCCTGTTACAGCTGGTTGCCAGGTCAGCGCAAAAGGCATCAAACACAGGCATCACTCTCGTCAGTGGCAGAGGTTATTGGCCAGCTGCTCCTCTGGAGGACTAATGGGCAGGGCCTGACAGTCAAACAATTCCATCAGTCACACCAGAATGTGTTTTATATTGCCAAAGCAGGCAACCAATTGCTGTTGGGATATAATCTGAGACACCTCCAATCCACCTTCATGAGAAAAGCCTAAACTCCCCCTGAGATGCAGACACAGAAATAACCAGTGACCAATCCAGGTCACCTTCATCAAGGGGATCATAATCCCTGTCTTGAGATGAAAACTAGTTGAGCACTGTTAACCAAGCACAAGTTGTCACAGCTGGCAGTGCCCAAGGAGAACACTTCCCTTCCCCATCTGGGCCTGAGAAAGGGCAACCAAATTGCAAAAGATTACCACACTCACACACAAATATATATATATATGTGTGTGTGTGTGTGTGTGTGTGTGTGTGTGTGTGTGTGTGTGTGTGTGTGTGTGTGTGTGTGTGTGTGTGTGTGTGTGTGTGTGTGTGTGTGTGTGTGTGTGTGTGTGTGTGATACAGAATTGCAGGTGTACAGTGCACACACATAGAACACATACACACACTCCACTATCTGAAGAAGTGTTTCTCCGTTCGACTTCACCTAACCATATTAAGGCAATGCTCCTATATAGCTGTAAAACCAAGCAAATACTTTCAGTTACAGCTGTATAACAGTGTACAAAGTTCAAAACAATCATAGTTTGCTGATTGCTTTGGCAGAGATAGAGGTTTGAGTCCCACCACTGCAAACCAAATATTCTTCCAGGTATGTGGGGGATAGGGCAATGGTAATATGTTAGGTTAATGTGGAAAAGATGCACATAAATCTGATCCACTAATCAATTCACCAAATATATCCCAGTCTCAACAATATGGAGTGGAATATACAATACTGCCTTGAGTGTAGGCTTCCAACATCCACACACAGATTAGGATTACACTTTAGGTTTTTAGTGCATTATGCCTGAATGATTCAGTACTGCAACAGCGATGTGAAGGCACCAACCTTTAGTGTAGCTAGCAGTCTCACTAGCAAAGTTGCATGAAAATGTGGCAGTCCAGGAACATGGGTAATGCTAATTAGTCATATACTCTCCCCTGGAATTATTGCTGGTATCCAAATAGTATGGTACAGTGATTCAGAGAATAGCCACTGCTTTTTGACTGGGTATACCCATTCACTTCAATGGAAGGACTGGGGTTGTTAGTATAACTGTGGTTAAGTACTGAGAAGTTATTCATATATGCATATGGATGCATTCGTGTACCTGTGCGCATGTGTGTCTGTAGAGGCATGATTTCAGTTCTTTGAATGTGTGTGTGTGTGTGTGTGTGTGTGTGTGTGTGTGTGTGTGTGTGTGTGTGTGTGTGTGTGTGTGTGTGTGTGTGTGTGTGTGTGTGTGTGTGTGTGTGTGTGTGTGTGTGTGTGTGTGTGTGTGTGTGTGTGTGTGTGTGTGTGTGTGTGTGTGTGTGTGTGTGTGTGTGTGTGTGTGTGTGTGTGTGTGTTTGCGCGCATGTATATGCACACATGTTTGAAGGTCCCTGTGTGACAACATTGCGTGGTTGGTAGGGGGAACACTGGCACAGTTAGATCTAACAGTACAGTACTTTATGTTTGTGAGTTGCTAATGAGACATAGCTCAGTATGGTTTGATCACATCTGTAAATCGCAGGTTATCGTCATTGCACTATTGATTTGTATGGCATTGCCAAATTAGTGCTAGTAGTGATTCTTCCTGAATGGGCAGCCACGGTGGTGCAGCAGTTAGCGTTGCCGCCTCACAGCAAGAGGTTCTCTGGTTCGATTCTCAGCTGGGGTACTTTTTGTGTGGAGTCTGCATGTCCTCCCTGTGGTCACGTGGGTTTTCTCAGGGTGCTCCGGTTTCCTCCCGCATCCCAAATGCTGTAGGTGGATTGGATACTCTAAATTGGCCCTAGGCATGAGTATGTGCATGTGTGTGCCTTCTGTGGAAGGTTGGGTGCTGGGCTGGCAACTCAACACTGTAAAACTCCACTGCCAATCATGAGCGAACAGGTGATCTGTTGTGGTGACCCCTAACTGGGAAAAGCCAAAAGAAGAAGAAGTGATTCTTCCTGAATCCTGGAGAATGACTGTTTATGAAATACATATGTATTAGTCCTCTTATGTACTGCACATATATATATATATATATATATATATATATATATATATATATATATATATATATATATATATACTGCTAACAAAATGAATATACAGTGCTTCTAAAAATCCAAACAAAAGAAGCAGTTCATTCAACAAATAAAAAATACACGTTAAAATGTTAAAAATCTAAAGGCAAGAAAAAAGTTAAAATATTTCACAGAAATCATTCTGAAAACTGAAGTAATATGCATCTTTGAAACCTGTAATACATACTCCCCAAAAATTGGTACTGTTGTAATACTGGCCAGGATTCATAAACAATAGCACAATATGCAGTATGCACTTTGGCAAGAATGAACAATGCACATGCAGGCATAGGAGAGTGCCAATCCGAAGTCTCATGCTGCTGTTATCTGCTCTGATCCCAGAGGTGGATAAACCATATATCAGAGGCATATCACCCTGGGCCTGTACCATGAACCAGTGCCCCACTCTCTCAGTGCTTTAAATGAAGAGCAAGCAAAAAAAAAAAAAAAAAAACAGATGCTCCTTGTACAGCCACAAGAACCAGGTGGTCAGATACACTGCACAGTCCCCCTCCCTCCTGCCCCAAGTTTCATTTCTGTGCCCCTGCCTCAACCCTCCTTCAACATAGTTGCATATTTTAAACTATAGCAAGCTGTTTTTTTACAAATGTAGCAAATGTAGCAAACTGCTGCTACAGTTTGTATGCTGCCTGCATGGACCTCTACACCTCATCTCATGCTTTAGTTTTTAAAAAAATCTCCTTTTTAAACTGTAGCAAACATCTTTTAAAAGCTGGTATTGCAAAGATCCAGATCAGCTGATCATGCACCCCAACACATTGACCTGGGGCAGTTGTCCTCTTCACCCTGCCCTAGCTACACTACTGCAATATATGTAAATAACCACAAAATGACATGCAAATGAAAATGAGGAGTAAAATGAGGTCCTAATGATATTGAAATGCATACAAGGTTAACAGAATGATGATTCATAGGCTTCTATAGAAGAAATTGTGCAGCTCTGTGTGCCTGACTATAAAAGGGCAAAGAATAACAAATATGTTAGCACTATAGTTAATAAGAATGCTCACAGCTAGAGCATCCATTGCACAGCAGCATAATGTAACCACTAGTGCAGTTATGAGCATGATGGCATCCAGCACCAATGGAAATGTTACCATTTTAAGAAAAGCAACAATGTTTTAGGCAAGGTCAGTCTCCTCAAACTACAAGCATACTCAGATTAAATCAAGACTATATGAAAGCTGCACTACTCAACGCTAGTAGCCTGAATGAGAAGTTGCACTCCTTATAGGTTTTCTTGACCTAAAAAAACTATAGATATCTAAATCATTACTGAAACATGGTTTCAGTGTAGCGATAGCTCTCCCTCAGTGCCAGGTTTCATTGACTACCATTCATTCAGACCCACCTCTAAAAATAACTAAGTTTTTAGTGGTGGCATGTCTGTATATCTAAGATACTAAATCACAAGATTCATAATGCAAGGCAATAACCTTGGGCTCTACCACATTCAACTTACCATCAATAGCAATCCATACCAAATCATAGTCAGCTAATATACCAGCTACATCTAGTCTGGAATAAGCTACCCATCTATATCAAGCAAAGTTCCTCATTAGTACTCTTGAAGAAAAATCTTGATGAGTGGATGAGAAATAGGAAATACACCCCGGGGATTACTTCTGTGGCTCTGCTCAACAGGGGCACAGGAAATTAACTTTCTTGGGTGGTGTAAGCCAGGGAACCTTGCTGGCTAGGTTTACTTAGGCCCTTGGGTTGATAGCCTAGTACCTACCTATGAACCTATGAACCTATGTTACCTGTGGTGCCTCAACAGACAACATACTCAACTTTGGTACTGGAAGATCAGGAGGTTGTGAGCACTTTTCCTGCTCCAGGTATTTGAATTAATTTGCAGGTACTGATACTGTAGTACAGCATAAATGGGTGCTGCGTGACTGAGTATGTCATCCTTTGGATAAGACCTGAAACCGAGGTCCCATTTGCTTACATCATTTGGTGGTAGCTCAAGTGAATGTAAACGATCCCATAGTACTTATCAAAAAAGAGGAGGGGTCCTTTATTTAACACAATATAAAACACATTATTTGCTATTTATATATTTATAAAATATACATATTTATAGGTATATATATATATATATATATATATATATATATATATATATATATATATATATATATATATGTACACATATACACACACACACACACACACACACACACACACACACACACACACACACACACACACGCACACACACACACATGCGTGCGTGTGCACACACACAAACACACATCTCTATTTTTTAACTATTTATAATTTTTTATTGCATCCTCATTATTATTCTTAACATAGCTAATCCCGACTTCTTCTTCCACAACATTAATCTGATTTTTCATACTATATCTGCCAAAATCAATTCCCGTTAAACAAAATATCATTTGATCTTTCTTTCCAAATAACCTATATTACATATTACATAAAAACCCTGTGAGGACCGTGCCCTGGCCCAGCAATCAAGGAGCCTCAATCCTCACCACTAACACAGGGAGGGCATCTCATAAAAGAGGAAAAGATAACAAATATACACAGCAAAGTACAATTTCCCTTAAGTGCACACAGAGATCACAGTCAGTCTGGGGCTGGTTGCTCCCTTGCTCTCCAGGTCCCCAATAAGACTCCCCACTGGCACAGCTATAGGGTCCAGATCTCAGCCTAGCTGGCAAGCTAACCTCCAGTACCCTCTCTGTCCCACCAGTGCTTTGTGTCCCTGCCCAGGTAGTTGACACACCACACACACTTTGAGATAAGTATTTATACAACTTCACAGACACTCCTGGGAAAGGCTGACACAGATTCTCCAGCTGTGCCCCTTTACTCAGACTATACGGTAGTAATTTCTTCCACCACCAGCTAATACTTATCAGCTACCCAAAGGCCCTTAAAAGGGTGCCCAATTATTATTATGCAATATTATTATCCAATTGGTAATGTGACTATTCAGTCTAAGGCTTATTAGAGTGGCTTATTACAATAAACTCCATAAATAAGCAATGTACTCTAGAGCTTACTTTATCTCTACACAAACCAGCCACAGGTAAAGGTTTTTAAAATATTTAATAATACATAATTAAAACACAAGACAATACTACTACACCACAGTGATATCTAAGAGTTCAGAGATCACACAAAAACTTAAGACAATACAGTAGGAAAGTTCTGATATAACAGAAAAAAACACTTAATCTAACATCCTTCTAAGTTCCTAGCTATTACTACAAGAAAACATACTTCTAAGACACTGCTTACATAAGACAACAGGCAGAGTACTGATAGGTTGGATATCAAGATCATTACAGTCTCTCTCTGAACAATAGTTTTTAAATTCACTAACAAACAGCTCTGCTAGGCCCTTCCAAATTACATCATTTTGACACTTAGGTTTTCCCAGTATACACATTACATCATTTTGACACTTAGTCTGGAGTTTCCAGACAAAAATGCCATATTATTTAGCAAGCTAACACCTGCTCAGGAAACTACAACAATAAAAGACATTTCACATGTACACTTTAGTAATTATTCCTTAAGTTAAGACAATAGAAAGAATGTGTTCAGCCAGCCACTTCAGAACCACTATCTAGATCAAAAGGGTATACAAGAAATAATTTTAACTTCAAAAGAACAGATGTGAAATGCTTGGCTTAGTTTTCCTTACAGCAGATGGCAATGTTGCTACAATCTTGAAGTTCACATTTTACAGTGTTTTCTTTCATTTAAGAAACAAGCCTGCATTTTACATTTATATTTACAAATGATAGAATTATGTATCAAATTCTATTTGACTAGGCTGGCAGCCTTCGCCCATCTTCCCTCAATCTTCACATACTCTTCCCACATATTCTTTCTTATTATCCATATATAATCATATTTATATTTATATTGTTTATGTCATTGATATTCTCAAAAACCTTTTCTTCATACTTTTTCAAGAGTTTTGCCACTCATACATTTCAAAAAAATGTTGTTGTCACGTCTTCCCCATAAAATAAACACAATTATTCAACTTTCTTTTTTATGGCATATTGGTAACTTACTTATTACAAGTCTCCATAGGAAATCCTGACACTGCTATCTTGGCAAAGCACTTTTGCCTTACTTTAAAGGGTTTAATCACTTCTCCTGGTAAATCTTCCCATGAAATTACATAATAATATTGTTTCATTGCATTCGTATACTATATCCTTCTATCTTTCTCTATATCAGCAATTTTTATCTTTCATGTTAGCATTTTTTCTTGATAATGTTTAATTTCTTCATTTACGTATTCATTTTCTCTTTTTCTTATTCTCATCCTCTCCCAGAATTTTGTGTACTTATATTTAAACAATCTTGGTATTAAATTCTCATTGTCATCCTTTACCCAGTTTAATACGCTATACAGGTTTAATAAAGCAGAACAAACAACTGCAATTTGTAACCCAAATCCCCCTTCATCTTCACTAGTATACAGCATACCTCTTTTCACTGGGTTTAATCTGAAACCCCATATGAAAGAAAACAATTACACAATTTCCTTTTCATATTGTTTATATTATGAGATTTTGTAAACATTTGACATACATGCTATTTTCCCATTAATACCGAATTCACCAAATAAACAATTTTCCTGAATTCTAATCTATATGTCATCCACTTAAGACATATTTCTTTAATTTCTATTATCAATCCCTCCCATTGCATCAAACTACATAATTTTTCACAAATGTTATTAATGACAAAGACATTTTATTCAATGAAAAAGACAGTGTTCACGATATCACCCACACTCTTACTTTTATCTTTCTTCAATGTCGTTTGTATTTCCTTTAAATATCCATTCTGTGTGTTTCTCCACAAACTTTTAAACAGGTTCTTTCTTTACAAAAAGGCAAAGGCTGAAAACCTCCAGGTGATGTCATGAAATGCACAATCTATGGGCAAACATGTCTGGCTTCATTGCTTCCTATTCACAGGAATGTACATATTTTCATTAAAAATATGTGAAAAAAGATGAAAATAACATTTAAAAAAATAAAACAATGCTGCAAACCTATGACATATTTATTTTTCCATGTGTCAGAGTTAAAGCATTGCTGGAATTCCTTAAACTTTTTAAATGTTGCAAACAATCCCCATATGGTGGGGCATTTGAAGAATGATGACTGCAAATATAAATGAAAGCATGATGGTCTGATAGTTAATTGTAGCCAGTGACTGAATCAATTTTGTCTTGGAAAATTAATGCCTTGTTTGCCTTGCTCTGTTTATTAGGAATTGGGGTATAATATGCTAAAAAGTAGATCATTTTGACAAGCTGTCTTGTGCAATTAAGTCAAAGCTGCGATGTAGGATACATAAACTAAGTGCAATGCATTTGGATATCTTATCTGCACTAAAGGATAAAATCAAAGGTTATAAGTCCATAAAGGAATTTGTTTCCCTGCATGAAATCCATGCAGGAGTTAAGGATGTTCCTTTGCTACTCTCACTCCCATGTGCAGAACCAAATAAGGATAAGGTATGTTTGACAGTATTGTGTAGACTATTAAGTATGAATAACCATTATCCAGTAGTTCATTCAATTTCATTTTCTTGGTTTACATATGGTTTTAGTCTTAGCAGATTCTTTACCACACCATCTTCTATGGTGGTCGACAAAATAGACTTTTTTGCAAGATGAAACAGCTAAAATTTCAGCCCAATATCTGTTCAGGAAAGTTCTAGTTAAAGTTTCAGTCCTTATATAAGGGGTTGTAACTGCTATACCCCTACTACTTCTAATAATCACACCCAGGTTAACTGTACCGTTAGGGTAAGGAGAAATCCTTTCCATTTCTAGAATACAGCAAGCCTACATTCAGACCTATGTCCTTGCTTAACTTGTCATTGGTGGGCTTACTCATTACATGAGTGAATGAATGCCAAACAACTGAATAAATGCATAAAAGATGAAAAAAATGGATGAATGAATTATACTGAATATGCTTCCATCATCATGTATGTTTACAACTTTGGAGGTTCCTGAGTTACTGCTATAAATATTTGCAAGTTCAGTAAAGTGGCCTATTTCAAAATAATGCTGCAACTCTTCTTTTAGATTGTGCATGTAAAGATAAGGAAACAAGGACATATTCTGATGTGGACATTCTTACTGGTTTACATTGCATGGTTAATTTTCCTTCACTAAAGGAAATGCCTATTTTTGTTCAATGGGTATTTAAATCCATTGCTACTTAGATAGAATATTTCATAAAAAATATTTAATATGAAAAAAAGATAGATAATGCAAACATTTTTGTTTTATTTTTGTTTTTTATTTTCAACTTAAAATGATATGTTGTGGCTGCTATCTTGCTTATGTCATCTTTGTGCAATGACTTTAGCAACAACATAATTTGGAAAATACTCAGTCTTTTTTCAAGTGTTGAGGTCAGATAAATCGGAAGGCCTGACTCTATTTCAGGGAAGTCCCAATTAAGTCTGAAAGGAATGCAATTAAAATATTAAAATTAGAATATTAATTTTGTGTAGGATTGTGCTAAATGCAGAAGGATAACAGACAGCTTGTGCATTTTATTGCAAACAAATAGTAGCAGAATGATGTATTAAACTCATTTTTTGTGTTTATTCTGTATGATGGACAGTCTGGTTCTTTACACTGTAGTAAGTGCTTTTTTATGGTGAGGCTCAAGTACTTTTCTCAGATTTTATGGAGGCTCATTGTGATACTGAACAAGAGAATAAGCTCTATAACAATACTGAACAATTTAGTCAAGGAACAATATACATCTTTGATTCCATAACTGATATTTACAAATAAATGATATTTACAAATAGTAAAAGTAAGTTTGATGATAAATATGTGTACTATCTAGCTACTTTCTCTGAGGCAGATCATTAATCCTATAGGTGGGCTTAATTACCATTACTGATATAGAACTGGTATATAGTGCTTGTATTAGCATACTTCATTGTTTTATTGCTGTACACTGTGAGAGCCACTCTTTAAGTAAGCTTGTCATACAATGTACTAACCATTAATGCAACATATTTATTACTGCAATAAACACAAAGGAAACACAACTGGTAAGAATATCCTTTTATCTGATTTGATTTTTTCAAAATAATCTTATTAATATTTAAAAGATTAAAATTTTACAAATCAAATAAAAAACAAACAAGGAACTATTTACACAAGTCCACAACAAAATTAGAGTAGTTAACAAAGCCATTAATATTTTTATAATAAGTCATTTAGTTTTTGCCAGTTTTTATTTTGATGTGTAATATTTGATGGCCTCATTTGTAAGGGTGACAATTCTTTCTTACATACATCTCTAGCTAAGAAAATGAAATCAGTAAAAAAAAGCAGTTTTACATTTCCAAGTTTTAGTAACAACGTTTCTTGCTATGGTTAAGATTGACCAAATGAGAGGCACTTGTATTATAGGGATAGCATCCAGTTTTAGAGCATTAAATTCATAGGTTTGTACTAAGCTAATTACCCTTGCAAGCCATTTTAAGCTTAGCCAGTTATCCCTTGTGAGAATCAAACCCTGCACCTTGTGTTTCTAAGGTGAACACCTTAACCATTAGGCCACCCTCCCAACATACCAAAATTAATAAGTTAGGTATAATACATTTATCCAACCACAATACCTGGGAGAAATTTTTAAATTCATTCCAGAAAGATAAAACTATTCTGGATTCTAATATCATATGTACCCAATCTGGGACTGAGTCACAATTACATCTCTAGCATTTAATTATTTTTTTCATTTTTATAGATTAATTCAACTTTACTAGGAGTTGAAAAGATTCTATGAAGAAATCTCCAACTACAAAATTTCCAATAAAGGGAAGATGTAATTTTCCAACTAGATTTTAGAATCAGTTTTTTATCTTTAATAGAAAACTCACTTCCATTTATCTTTGAGGAATAACTCCAAAAAAAAAAAAAAAAAGAATTTGTGGTTGTAAACTCTTAAAATCTTATATATTATAGATAAATATGATTTATTATTATACAGACTATTATTAATATTAAACAAAAATTCTAAGGTTTTAGGAATATGTTATCCTGATAATCCATTAGGATTTTTATTTTATCATTTATATATTTGTTGCAACTTTTAATATTTAACCAAATATCTTTTCCTAAAGAATATTTTGAAATAAAATATCAGTAGAGTATACTTTATATCCATTTAAGAATTTGTGGCAGAATAGTAAATTTGTCTCTTTACATTCTAACATTTTAGTTGCATTGAATGTCTCTAAACAACCATTAATATTGGGTATAGGGAATAATAGAAAAATTAAGTCTTTAATTAATTAATTAGTATGTATAAATGTCTTAAAGGCACATATAACCTACAAATGGGATAGAATTTTCTTATCAAGAACAAAACTCTAGCTGTAGGTTGCAATAAAGACTGTCCTCCTCTATTCCAAGAAAACGAACTGGCCACATGAATTTCCAAACACCGATCACTTTATTCCCCACACCAACACTGAAACAGTATAATAGTAGATAACGATTGAGCGCGCTTTCGTCTCGTATCGTGAGACTTCTTCAGAATCTACAAATCTGCACTAACCTACAGTATATATACACTGTTAGCTAATACAATAATTGATTAATTACTTAATTAGTTAAACATAGTAATACAATTAATCCTGAAATATTTGCTAACTGCTGTATATACATAATCAAGAAGTGCACAATAACATGGAATCCACAAGTCACAAAATATTGATGCATGTATAATAATAAATGAATAAGTAATGAACGTTTTAAAAACCTTCAATATAATTTGTTTGGGTGTAAATAAATAGTTAATTAAATAAATACTTGAAATTTATGCAACACCTTATTCGGTACATACAATTTTAAAAAACAGTATTAAAAAGTAGTATTAAAAAAAACACCAATACATGCTATGAATGTGGGCAAGGTCTATATTGGAAACATACTACAAATAAAACCCCTAATGAACTATATAGTATAATGGATGAAACCACCTATCCTATAAACACAAAATATACAAATACATGTAAGCCTATCCAATCCTGATTTCATCACCTATAAAGCTTACTGTGTATATATATGTGTAAATATAATAGCATGACAATTGTGTAAAAAACCAACCTTACTGGTATAATATTTATCCATATATATGTGTATAAAAATTGATAAATATATAAATATATGAATAAATATATAAATATATAAAAATATATAAAATATTATTTTATATACTCCATAACGAACATGTAATCTCAAAATTTTTTTAGAAAAGGAATTACTAATGTTAAATAGTTAAAAGGTATGTTTAAAAATAATGTTAAAGTAATGTTAAAATATTAAAATATTCTCCACTGTACATTACTCATTCCCCTCAGGCCATGGCTGTATAGTAATAGTAAAATTATAACCTAAATATCCAGAGAACTGTAATAATGGATCATTTGTGTTTCCTAACATAATTAGATGCTATCATTTTTAAGGCAGGTTTTATCGAAATATGATCATTCATTCCTGGATATACACAAGAATCCAGTCTCATCTGCCATATCATCTCTCGGTATTCCAAAAGGATTTCCCAATCCCCTTTCCTTTCCTTTTGTTTTACTACCTCCAGTACCCAAAATTTTATATCCATATTCTGACATATGGTAGAATGCCTATAAAATGCATTGTTCTCATTCTTTTTACTAATATCTCTAATATGTTCGTATATACGTGTTTTCAAGTTTCTTTCTGTCTTACCTATATAGTACCCCCAGCAAGATTGACAATAAGCTAAATAAACCACTCCCTTTGTATAACAACTAGTATAAGTGTGGCCTATGATTGTAAAGTTAATGCTAGGAATGTTAATATCCTTTCTACAGGCAATATATGGGCATTGTGGAACTATTTACACAAGTCCACAACAACATTAGAGTAGTTAACAAAGCCATTAATATTTTTATAATAAGTCATTCAGTTTTTGCCAGTTTTTATTTTGATGTGTAATATTTGATGGCCTCATTTGTAAGGGTGACAATTCTTTCTTACATACATCTCTAGCTAAGAAAATGAAATCAGTAAAAAAAAAAGCAGTTTTACATTTCCAAGTTTTAGTAACAACTTTTCTTGCTATGGTTAAGATAGACCGAATGAGAGGCACTTGTATTATAGGGATAGCATCCAGTTTTAGAGCATTAACCAAAATTAATAAGTTAGGTATAATACATTTATCCAACCACAATACCTGGGAGAAATTTTTAAATTCATTCCAGAAAGATAAAACTATTCTGGATTCTAATATCATATGTACCCAATCTGGGACTGAGTCACAATTACATCTCTAGCATTTAATTATTTTTTTTCATTTTTATAGATTAATTCAACTTTACTAGGAGTTGAAAAGATTCTATGAAGAAATCTCCAACTACAAAATTTCCAATAAAGGGAAGATGTAATTTTCCAACTAGATTTTAGAATCAGTTTTTTATCTTTAATAGAAAACTCACTTCCATTTATCTTTGAGGAATAACTCCAAAAAAAAAAAAAAAGAATTTGTGGTTGTTAACTCTTACAATCTTATATATTATAGATAAATATGATTTATTATTATACAGACTATTATTAATATTAAACAAAAATTCTAAGGTTTTAGGAATATGTTATCCTGATAATCCATTAGGATTTTTATTTTATCATTTATATATTTGTTGCAACTTTTAATATTTAACCAAATATCTTTTCCTAAAGAATATTTTGAAATAAAATATCAGTAGTGTATAATTTATATCCATTTAAGAATTTGTGGCAGAATAGTAAATTTGTCTCTTTACATTCTAACATTTTAGTTGCATTGAATGTCTCTAAACAACCATTAATATTGGGTATAGGGAATAATAGAAAAATTAAGTCTTTAATTAATTAGTATGTATAAATGTCTTAAAGGCACATATAACATACAAATGGGATAGAATTTTCTTATCACTTGTAAAGTAACATTTTAAAATCCAATAAAATCTATTGACAACAAATAAAGTATAAAGGGTTAAATTGTGTTCATTATTTTCGATCAGTCTTTCATGTATAGATTTCCAATTAGACTGATAAGAAGAGTTTAACCATAATGTTATTATGTTTAAAATAGCATATTTCACATAAAGTTCAATATTTGGAAAAGCCACACCACCATCTTCCCAACCTTTAGTATGACAATCAAAAATACTCTTGGCTTATTAGAAAACCATAAAAATTTAATAAGAATTGAATTTAATTTATTAAAAAAGTTTTAGTGAGCAAAAAAAAATTAAGGACTGTATATATGTAGATTTAAAAAATTGAACTTTTAGTTCCTTTAATAGAAAGGCTCTATCAATATTATTTTAATTTTTTTTTCCTTTGGTTAATTTTTGTTGTATGTTATTTGAAGAAAGTTATATGTGGTATCAATATTTTCTAAAGTTCTAATATTATTATTAATATTCTCATAATGACTTCTAAAATATTCTAATATATCCTTTAGGTAAGTTACTTCTTTAAATTTTCGTCCTTATTGAAATTTTATTTCTCTGATATAATTTGTATTAATTTGTTTTCCTAGATCTGACGGCTAATTTATGTAGACTTTTAGGAATAATTGAATGTGAATGAAGTTTCCATTTTTCCAATTGTATAGAAATTATATGATGTAAAGTATCTAGATATTTCTGATTTAATATTTTTAATTCTGAATTTAGAGTCCTGCCTTCGGGTTTCATATTTAGTTTTAGTTTATTTATTTTAGACTGCATAGTCTTTAATTCCATATCCCATTATTTCTTTTTACATAAATACCAATTTTGAATTCTTCCATATAAATATGATTTTCAGGTGTCCCATAGAATAATTTCTGATACTTCATCATTATCATTAATTTCCACAAATTTTTTTAATTCTTTTAAAAACATATCTTTAAAATCTTTTAATTGTGTTATATAAGCTGGAATTCTTATAGCATTGTGATTGGATAATGGGCAAAATGCTATTAGTACTTCCTCAGTTTAGAATATAAATCATTTGAAACAAAAACTTTGTCAATATTAGTTTGGGAGCCAAATCTAAATGAGTTATACGTAAACTGTAATGATTTAGTAGATTTCAAATCATATAAATCTTGCATATTTAAATCATTGACAACATTTTTAATTGTTTTGCTGCTGATGTTAATTTCAGAGCTTGTCTATTTGTGGTATCTCTATCAGACAGTAAACAGTTAAAATCTCCAGCAATTATTAATTCACCTTTATCAAGTATAGTAATGGTATCTAGTATTTTCTTAACAAATTTTCACTCCAATTCTTGGAATCCAATATGTATTTACTAATGTATAAAATTGTTCATTAATTCCTACTACTATCAACATCAGCATACCATCCTTGTCAGAGTATACATTTATGATTTTAGGTTTAGGTAATGTGTTTTTCCAAAGGATCAGAGTGCCTCTCCTTTTTTGAATTAAAGTAGGAACCTGCTAATATAGTATAATCTTTGCAGTATTCTATCTATTATATGTGTTTCCTGTAAGTAGATTATATGAGCTTGATGTAAACTTAAATATTTATTTAAACTGCTTCTTTTTAAAAGAACTATTAATACCATTAATATTTAATTAAAGACAATTATACATAGACATGTAAGAAAAAATAAAGTATTATAAATCTATAGATTAATGACTTGTTAAAAAATAAGTAAATCCAGTTATTTTGAAACATTGCTGTGGACAAAACAGGTAAAGTTGGAGGAATAAACCATCTAAACCTCTCACAAAACAATCCATAGCAATGCAATGAGAAAAAAGAGCAAACATATGCACAATCAAAGACAACTATATATCACTACAAACCAATGAGCAAATGAAGTTAAAATTGCATTATGACCAGATATTACAGATAGTCTCTGAGCAAGAACTTCAGCAAAGGATAGGGGAATGGAACACAAAACTAAACAGATATGGGATGAAATCAAGTACAGATAAGATAGTTGTACTGGCAGCAAATGGTGGAGTTCAGGAGAAGCTGAGAATTGAGATAGAAGGGAAGATAGTGGAATGAGTTAACAGCTTCAAGTATCTTGGAGAAGTGGCGGAGGAGAAGGGAAGTCTGAATGAAGAAGTCAAAGATAGAATCAGAGGAGCTGCAGCCAATTGGTACAGAGTGTCAGGTGTATTATATGACAGAAGCATGCCAAAGAAGTTGAAAAGTAAGCTGTACAAAATAGTGGTGCAACCAGTACTACTGCATGGCACAGAAACCTGGACAGTAAAGGCAGAGCAATTTAGGAAGCTAAAGTTGATGGAGATGAAGTGTGGCAGGATGCAGACTGTGGGACAGATGAAGAAATGTGGATATAACAGCAGAAGCTAAAGTAGCTCCAGTTGCAAAAAAGGTAAAAGAAAACAAATTACAGTGATTTGTGCACATGTGCAGAAAAGCAGAAGACAATCTGGTGAAGATGATTTTGGACAGACAGGAAAAAAGCAAGAGGAAATAAGGGCATCCAGAAAGCAGGTGAATGGGTTGTGTGAGAGAAGATCTGCAACAGGTAGACATGAGAGTTGAAGAAGGCAGGAGTGTGACATTGAATAGAGAGAGATGGCGACAGTTGACATAATACCCTGACCCTTATGTAGAAAACGGGAAAAGGAAGTTGATGATGATGATAGTGATTACTGATGGATGTGGTGCTACTGTCTACAATTCTACTGAATTGTTTTCTCTGAACTGCATTTCATCTTGGATTTTACAGGTAATTTGTCAGTGTACTAACCATTCATAATTTGCAGTATGTTTATGAATCTTACCTATAAAATTTCCCTAAAATATTCCTAAAATACAAGAAGTCATCAGGAAAATATTGTTATGTAATATAAATGGCAATGATAAATGACATGCGTATATGACCAAGAGTGGGAAGCAGAGTGGAGGGGGAAGTATTGTGCATTCATACAGCTGGGGAGCCTAGTCTGATTTCCCAGAGCACTGCTGGTTATGTGGCTTGCTCAGAGTCACACAATAAGCAAATGTGGAGAGAGGGAATCAAACAATGGATTACAAGAAACAGGTTTTAAACACCTCATAGCCTTAATCATCTCCACTCACTGCCAAACATGTTGCTACTGGTTTTAAGGATAATGTATTATTGAATGAAATAATACTAAGACATGAAATCATTGAATGAATCAAGAGTTAGCATGTGTGAGCATCAGCTAGGTTAGTCATTGTAATATAATTTACATAATTAATGGGACAGAAAACAGTCTTTGCATTAATAGAAGCTCTGCCATAGTATTTATGCCACACATCTGTTCTGATGTAAAATTAACACTGGAAATGCTGCTTTGTTTTTGATCACAGATAAGTTGAAATATACATACGAAAGTCACCCTAAATCCATTAAAAGTTTTCAATAGTCTCCACTCCCTTGCCATAGCAGTTAAATGTTGCTAGCTAAAGATTTAAAAATAACTTTGCATTTGTCCATTCCAGAGGTACATTCTTAAATTCAGGTACACAATGGCTTTAATTAAGAAGGAATGCATGGAATTCTTACTGGCACTGAGAAGTGTTCAACAAAATTTACTCTTTCTTTACTTAAAAATGATTGTTCTAACATGCTCTGTTTTCAAATGTTTCAGGCCTTAAATATGTGGGAATTAGTATTGATATGTATCTATATTAGTTGTTTGCTTATTTTAAAGGAGAAGTGGGATTTCATCTGTCAAGATATCTCTGTCATTCTGTAATGGTATTATTGAGGAATAGTGATGGTAGTGCTGGGGTCTATTTAAACTGAACTGAACTAGATTTTGATTTATGCTGTATGCAGTAGATGTGATGTTATTGACTATGTTGTTAGAAGCATGAGTTGCATGTACAAGAATAATAAGGAGGACTGCCACTAGTTTAATGCCCTATCACAGGTTGCTACTGTTGCCGGTGGCCCTTTCTGATTCAGAGATAAGCCCATTGCAGTGACCCTATATGGTCTTGGGATCATCATGGTGAATTGTTTCCTCAGCTGAGGTATATGCTAATGAAGTGTGTAATGTCTGGTTAAATACCATGGAATTGCCACCAATATTTGACGTCCCCTACTATACTGGGTCAGTAATTAAAAAACTTCAATCCTCACTAATGTGAGACTGTCATTTAAATGGGAGTAATATTTCACAATTTCCAACAAGAGCACAATAGGAAAATGCTCTATAACCTAGGACTGCACTGTATAGTTCTGTCCATTCCTAATGTAACTCCTTATTATGCACTCCAGAGCAATGTGTTCCTGTTTAAGACCTCTGATACACTCACACTTAACTAAATTGAATCTCACACATCCAAACACTTCTGGCAAAACCTTACACAGATTTCCAGCTGTGACCCTTCTCCCAAATGATACAGTAATATGCTGTCACCAATCTGAGCATCTACATGCCCTTTCAAATGGGTGTCCAATTATTAAAATTAGATATCTAAACAAATGGTACCATATGACCTAAACCAGTAAAATTATTAAAATTGTAAAACAGACATTTCAATAAACAAACAGAATTCAGACACCAGGAAATGAATTTAATACTGAGGGATAGAAATCCAACATTTAGAAAAACTCTGACTAATTATCTATAATTTCCTATCTAACTGAAGAACACTGTCCCTGATATAAAATAAATATTACAACAGAGCAAAGGCAGACTTACAGTTCTTGGTGAGTCCTTTGGGTATCCACTGCTCAGTACAAATCTGAACTGTGAACACAACTCAGCTATGAACACAACTGAATTGAACACAGCAATTCAAGTGTTCAAACTGTCTTCAGCAGGCTTTTTTATAAACTAGGATAACTGTCTTAACTGTTCCAGTTTTTATTTTCATTTTACTCTTTGAAAATCAAAAAAACAGCTGCTGAAAGTTCTGTCTTGTCATCAGGCTCTGAAAGTAAACACAGAGCATCTGAACACATTCTGATGACATTATCTGTAGATCAGCTGACTCTGAGACATTCTGCATTTAGAATCTCCTGTGCAAACATTCGCAGTTAGACATGTAACAGAACACTGCTCAACTTTATAAACATTCTGTACACACAAAAGTAAAGATAAAGTCCACCAAGGATGAATGGTACCATATAATCAACCATAAAATAAAAACATAATAAAGATATAAGGTACCAACACACAGCCAAGGTAAAAAGAAGAAGTCAGACTTTATTACAACAGGCTAGCACTTTTACGATACAAGATTGCTTCATCAGTCCATTAAAAAACTCATATATGGCTCCCATATTATAATTACAATCTACCAGAATTCAAACTGCAATGCACCAACAAGATTTGATCTCCCAGAGCAAAATACCTATTCAAAAAGGCAAAGTATTCATCTATCAATGATCCTTAAAATGCCAACCGCAGTCAAAAACATTTATATATACATAAATAAAATAAAGTAAATTAAACAAAAACATCATTGACAGGTGCTGATTCAGGTTTTTTTGGGGGGATAAACTCTTAGTTAGGCTTGTAAGGGCCCCAGAGCCATTAGCCTAGTAATCTCCTATGATACTATGATCCTATATAAAAAAATATATATAAAAGCTAACGGCATAAAACCTATTTACATAATCTACATGACTACAAAACAGATTTCAACAGGACATGTTCATTAAGTCCATGGCCCCTGTCAGACCTAAGTCTGATTATCCATCGAAGCTTGGAATTTGCAGTAAAGTTACTAACATCTCCCAGCTGCACATGTCCATGTATCCTATCAATCACTAGAAATTTAAAAGTATGTGAAGGACTATATTCCATAACATGTTTAGCAAGGGCACTGAGATGCTACATCTCCCAATATGATAAACATGTTCCCTGATCCCCTCCCTAAAACTCCTGTTTATTTTACCTACATAGAAGAAAAAACACACCATACAAAGGGGGCCGAATAGTGGTAATGGACACCAACAAGTACCATGATGCTATGATTAAACTATTGAGTGATGATTTCTATCTAGCAGCTAGTGAACAAACAGTCCGAGCTACTATTGCTTATGTTAGTAATACGCTATTAGACATGTTTAAAGGTGGTATTTTAGATCAGGAATTATTTGATTACCTTTTTATTAAAACCCCCCTTATACCGATAATACAAGGACTACCTAAGATTCATAAAGACCCCATTGATCCACCAATGAGACCAATAGTGTCGGGGCAAGGCTGGAGTACTGAACACTTATCTGTTTATGTTGAGAAACACCTACGTCCTGTGTTGAATGAGAACAGAGTTGTGCTTAAAGACTCTAAACAGTTTTTAACTGATTTATATGATTGTCTAGGTGGAATGGGTGATCTCAATAGTTTGATTTTTGTAACATTTGATATCCAGTCTCTTTTTACTGTGCTTCCAAATAATGTAGGTTTGTCCTATATTACTGATTATCTTCTGTTACATAGTGAGTATACATCAGCTAAAGTGGACCTTGTAGTACACTTTCTTGAACTTATTTTAGAGAATAACTTCTTTACATTTGATAATAAATTCTATCAGCAACAGGGTGGTGTAGCTATGGGCACACCCTGCGCCAATAGCTATGCTAATATGTTTCTGGCGCATTGGGAATTTGAGAACCTCTTCAATTTAGACATGTTCCAACAACAGGTGGCCTTTTATAGACGTTTCGTGGATGATGTCTTTATTTTATGGAGAGGTAATGAGGAAGATCTGATTGTATTCCACACTATGGTAAACCAGCTTACTGATTATTTGAATTTTACTATGAATTACTCCAGAGACAGGATTGAATTCCTTGACTTATATGTAGAGAAGTTAATGTGTGGTTTAATTAATACAGGAGTCTATAGGAAACCCTGTCATTTTAATACTCTGTTACAGCGTGATAGTATGCATCCACAACACATTTTTAGAAATATTATTAGAGGTCAGGGAATGAGAACTTCCCGGCTAAATGCCACTGAAGAAAGTTTTATAACAGAAGTGAGTGATTTAAAATTGAGATTAGAGGAACGTGGCTATGGTTCACAAGAGATTGATTCTAATCTCTTGGATGTCAATGAACTTAGACTCAGTAGAGACGCTCCTTATTTCGGACCAGCCCTTAATGACATGAGTACCATTGTGGATAGTGGTAGAAATGGAGGAACAGCTCGTGTAAGAGTTTCCTTACCATACAGTACTGATTGTCCAGCAATTAGAAACATTATTATGAAACATTGGCCCATTCTTTGCACTGATGACACCATTGGCAAACTTGTGGGCACTAAACCCTCTTTCCTATATAGGAATAAATTGAATTTAAGGAGAATGCTGTGCTATTCTAAAAGAGATGAATGGTCCATGAGCTCTAAATCCACTAAACCTTGTGGACATTGTAATTATTGCAGCTCTCTTGACCCCACCCCCTTTTTTCAACATCCTGACTTACACACCAACTTTAGCATAAATGCTGATGCTACTTGTGAGACTATCCACATAATCTATTTGGCAGTTTGTCAAATATGTAATGCATTTTATGTTGGCAAAACGAACCGTCGCTTTAGGGACAGAATACGTGAACATCTTTATCATATTAGGAAAGCTTCATCACATAATGCTCTAGCTAAACATGTGGTTCAGGCTGGAAGCGAACATTACTTTTTATTTAGAGCACTTGAGACTATTAAACCTAATATACGAGGGGGTGACATCAGGAACCATACTGAAAGTAGAGAGAGTGGATGGATAGTTAGATTGAGAGCAGATAGGGGTTCTGGCCTTAATGAGAGAGCATCGATTAAGCCCATGTTAAATAAACACAGGAATGTGAAAATAACCTAACTATGTATATTTTGAGTGTTTATGCACATATATGTCTTTGTAGATTTTTCAGTATATGCATTTTTATATAAGTGACCATTTTATACAGCCTTTTGATATGTATTGTTGTTTTTTATATTTGTTTTTTATATATGTTTTTCACATTGTTTTTATCATCTTTTATATTTTCTCATGAATATATAAGCAAGTAGATGCATCTGATAGGCTATTAGAGTTCTTAGCTTCTGTATAAATACAGCTTGTATCAATTAAGGTCTTTATCACATGATCTGATGAAGCTCTATTGAATGAGTGAAAGCGCTTATCTGACCTGCAGTGGAATAAAAGTTTGGATTTTAACTTAAGAGACTTGACCAGTATCTATTTTGTGTGACTCTGCCTTGCCCAAGTTGCTCCTTTTGTTACTTTTTTATTATTATTCAGTTTATTTGGAGCATTGGGTACTTGTCCTGATAACCAGCGAGTGATTTTCTATATATATTAAAAATACAATGTTTAAACCCTGTCCCAGTGTTACAGGAAGCAGTACTTTAACAAAGCAGAGCTTTAGTCCTCTGCACTAACACCAGACAGCAGAGAGATTGTTTAAATATTAGCCTAAGTCACTTAAAAATAGGATAAGGGTAAAAACATATGCCTTTGATACAGAGAGCATTTCCTTAACAAGCAGAGCTTTGGTTCTCTACATAATATCTGGAATTGCTGACTATTCACTGTAATAGTCTATGAGTTATAAGGGCAGGGCAGGTATAACAAGCAAAATTACAAGCATTTTGTAAAATCGCAAGCAGCCGAAAGGGATGGTGATCTGTCTATATATGTGTGAGTGTGTGTGGGGGGGGGGGGGGAGTGCTACCAGACCTCTTACAGACTGTGCTGAAGACTTCTGGAACAAGATAGATGAAACATTAGGTGACACCAGGAAAAGTGTTTATATATCACTCTGACTAACTTAAAAGTTAATAGTTACAAATCTAGCATCAGGGTGCACTTTCTGAATACTAAGAAATATTACTGTGCATATGTGTGTTTGAAAATGTGCATGTGTTTAAGAATGAATAGGGGGTACATATGCTAATGCAATGCATGGGCCACCAGTGGTGATTAGCACATAAAAGCACTCATTAGTACTAGCGGTAACACAGCACAATGCAAGGACATGCAGATTAACTTATTAGTGAAATCTTTTCTCATTGCAACTAATGTGTCCTATTAAATCACAGTTTCCATGGTCACAGAAACAGTCGATCTTGTCCTCAGCTGTTAGCATCTATGGTAAGATTCTTTATGAGTTCAAGGGAGAATTTAAGAATTGTAAACTCTGAGGTGTTTACTTTTGTTGGATATGAAAGGTGCACTATGTGTCTATGGACTTTGTGTAGGGTAGGAAATACTTTCATACAAACTGAGGACTATATGTATCCATTCTGACATCTATTTGACAAAAACTGTACCATGTCTAAAGCATTTTTGTTCCCAGATAAGTCATGAATCATAATGCTATTTATCCTAGTTCTATGCACAATATTATCTGTATATGGTGTGGGTATTGCGGTTGCTTCAGGAACATTTGACTCCAGGCTTGATTGTTGTCTTCTCCTATCAATGCCTGACCTAGTTTCTATGTCATTTACTTCTACTGATTGTCCAAGACAAGCTGCTGTATTCAGACCAATTGTCTTATAGTAAGATAAAACTGATAAATATAATCTGAAAATTTTTGAATTGCAAAAGGTATGAGTTTCCTTTAATGGAACTATAATTTTCCACTATAATCTGCAGATACTTGCAGAAGTTTCTTAAGTGTGAGTTTCTTTTCTTGTCAGTCACTAGACCGTTGAGATCAATTAAAGTTTTATGCAGAAATAATGTTCAGCTTTCCTCCTGAATGTTAGAGTTTTGCTTTTTCTTTTCTAAGACATGAATCAATCATTTTTATTTGCTTTTTATTTATTACTGAAAAGAAGAAAATGCCATTTTTTCTGTCAGAATTCTATTATGTGACTCACAGCTCTTCTCCAGTACCTTCTCAACTAAATTTTGCTTTCAAAGTACTTATATACCTATTGGCATCACCTTTGTCTTGCAAAGTGACAGTAGCAACCTGATATCTCCTGAAGTAGCATTGTCAGTAAAATATGCACAGTATTTGAGCTCAATGACTCAGAGAATTTGCTTTTCAGACTTTGCTGTATATAAACAACATTTGCAGCCAATTTATTTGATAATTTGATATCTTAGTAGTTGTATCCAACAGTACAGGAAGGCACATCCAGTTCAATGTTATGTATACATGTTGAAATGCTTTGCCATAGTATTCTTCTTCACTTGCATAAAGAGAATTTATAGTTTTACAGAAAATCATTATAAGGACACTGATCTATGTTCATTATTTAGATAAAACCTAATTTAGTTGTAACAGCAGAAATGATTAAGTGGTACCTTTTCAATGGCTGCCATATTGCATGGTAGCTCCTTCTGTCCAAATTATACTTCAGTCTTGTTGTCTTGTCATTTTTTTTTCATCTAGTTTGTTTCCTATTATTGAAGTTAAACTGCAGAGATTTTTTTCTGTGGTTAGTAGTAATTGTAGCATTGACCAAGTCTCAGTTTTCTCAGTCTGGTAGAATGTAAATATTACTTATGTATTTAAACAGCAGGCATGTAATTCCATTTGTTGAGGTTTTCCACTAAAGCTACAATAAAAAATTCCATATGTTATTTCATATCAACAGACTCTAGTAAAGGTGGAGTTATATAACCATCATATAAATTCTACTACTGGAGCATTTTAATCTAGGTTACACATAATGTTTATCATATTTAAACAAATATGCTTTGAAATAAAGTCAAACGTAACAATACTTGTCACATCATAAAAAAAGCACTTTAGTGCCAAATGAGTTCCCAGAAAATACTGCTACAGTTCTGTTGCACAGCTTTATAATTCTAAAATAAAACATATATCTTCATTTATGATTTACAGAATGTCCTCACTGTTTAGGATTCAACAAACATCCTTTTAATTGTCCAGGTATGATTTCTGGTGGGGAAGAAAAGTAACAAAGAAATACATAGAACATTGAAGAAAACCATTAAAGTTTTACTTATAACATTATAATATGTAGATTGAGCTTCATCCACTGATATAAATCTAAATTAAAAAATGTAATAAAATCTACATAATAACAGGAAAATGCTTCTTGTGTATGCATTATTTATTTATTTGATTACTGGGGTAATGCACTGATCCATAATGGCTGATTTCAGTCATTACACGAAATTTACACTCATATTTACAGTTTATGAAATAAGCAGTGAAGTTCAGTATCAGCATGCAATACTAAGTAGTCACAACAAACTGGCTGAAATTCAAAAAGGGCTGCAGCTAGCAGGAAGCCCTAATGTGGGATGCTACCACTGCCGGTGGTGCTTTGTGATTCATAGACAGCTCCCTATCCAGTGATTCTACCCAGTCTGGAGGATCTCCACTGTGGCCTGTCTCCTAGCCTTGGCTACATACTTCCACTTAAATTTAAATTAATATTTAAAAGTCCTTGGTTTCTAGTTTTAACCCATCGGTCTTATAGTCGCTGCTAAGTAGCCCAGGGGAGTTTACATTATGGCAGCCACTACATACATGTACACACACACACACACACACACACACACACACACACACACACGCACATGCACACGCACACGCACACATGCACACACACACACACACACACACACACACACACACACACACACACACACACACACACACACACACACACACACACACACACACACACACACACACACACACACACACACACACACACACACACACACACACACACACACAGACAAACCCACAGACTGTCTCATATACAGGAGAGAGGCTTATGTGCTCTCTTCTGAAAATGCCTCCATCCATCCATCCATTATCCACCCATCCATCCATCTTTCCAACCATCCACAACCACTTTTTCCCATGTTTTCTCATGAGGTTGGGATGAGACTTTAGCAGTGACAATCATCTACAGCCAGTTTTCACACTATCAGTTGGCAAGTCCTGCCACAATTATTCTTTTAAACCACACACATGCACGTATGCTCACATACCTACGGCCAGTTTAGAGTGTCCAGTACACCTACTGCATGTCTGTGGAGTATGGAAGGAAACCAGAATACCTGGAGGAAAAACTTGAACACAGGGAAAATATGCAGATTCTACATGGAAATCATCAAGCTGAGAACCGAATCAAAGAACCTCTTGCTGTGAGGCAACAACACTGCCCACTATGCATGCTTGTGGTAAGGGATTTATACATCTGAGTGCTTCAGGGAATCACTCAGCTATATAAATTAGCATGGCCAAAAAACTATGTTCCTCCTCTGTAGTTAATGGCAGAGGTAAAAATAGGTATGTGTCTGCAGACAGGTAGTGGGGTGTGTGAGTGCGTGCATATATGTGGTAGCATGTGTGCATGTTTGCAGAAGTATGAGTGATCTTGGTTCATTTTGTGTGTGTGTGTGTGTGTGTGTGTGTGTGTGTGTGTGTGTGTGTATGTGTGTGTGCGACTGTTTGGGAATGTATGAGTTTGTGTATATGTGTGTGTGTGAGTGTGTGTATGTGCATGTGTGTGTGTGTGTGTGTGTGTGTGTGTGTGTGTGTGTGTGTGTGTGTGTGTGTGTGTGTGCGTGTGTTTAATGGCTGCCGTTGGACACAGACAACCTGTAAATGTTTAATTTCCCAGGCCCTAGCTTGTGAATGTTTCATCTCGCAAGTCCCTGCTTACACTTTAACAAGGGTATCAGAACTTGTCAGAGATTTGGGATGCACGGCTAGGCTTAAAAAAGCCCTTGTGGTCGTTAGCCTAGTAACCACCTATGAACCTATACCTCTAAATTCCTCCAGACTAATGAGCAAAGACTATAAGACTGGAGGGTTAAAACTATACACAAGGGACTTTTAAATATTACTCTAAGTGAAGTACAAAGTTAATAGAACAACAGGTTTTACAGAGCATTTTTTCTAACAGCAAGAAGCAAGGGGACACTAGAGACACTCTATAAATATTATCTTAAGTCATTTACAAAGCTAATAAAACTATAATTTTTGCTGCACAAAGGAAGTTTTAAAGAATAAGAAATATTCAAGGGGAAACTACACAAGACATCCATGCTTCACATATTATTCTAAAGCCAGTAAGAAGTTAACTGAGCAACAGGTCTTGCATCACAATGCATTTTCTGAATGATAAGAAGTACAAAGCTCTGTTGTCTGCCATTACTGACTGACAGTAATCACCCATTATTTTTGAGAAACAGGGAAAATAAGAGCGAACAACAGGGATGATCTCTACACTCAGGGACAGTTGAGAAGGATGGAAGTGTCCGCGTGTGTTCATGTGTGTGTGTGTGTGTGTGTGTGTGTGTGTGTGTGTGTGTGTGTGTGTGTGTGTGTGTGTGTGTGTGTGTTTGAATGGTTGCATATTTGTGGGAGAGTGACTGAGCAGGGTTTTGTGTTAATGCAATCCATGGGCCACCAGCTGTTATTACTGCAGGAAAGTAGTGACTGGCATTAGCAGTAGTAGCATTGCATTTCAGCCAGTACTGAAGTCTTTCTTCATTGTTGCTAAATATGTCTCGGAATTGCATTTTCCATAATTATTAAAAATGTTCCTTTTGAATGCAGCAGGTAAAGCTTATGGTGAGGTAATAGCTAAATCCCAGTCATTAGTAAAATAAGCTATAGTTTACTAGATTTGGTTGGCTATGTAAAGTCAGAATATATATACTTTCAGTGTTTCAATCCCAAATAAATATAAAGGGAAATTCAATAAAACTTACACAAATTTTTTCCAGTGTGTGCATCGCACTGTGATGTGCACACTGGCGCAAACAATTTTAGATTTAATAAACTCTGTGTAGCACAATGCACACATGCGCAGCTAAGGAACTTTTTGTGCAATACAGATTTTGCCTTAGTAGCTGAATTTTATGCAAATTAACCAGGTGGAGTGATCCAACAACCCATAGTGCATCTGTGTAGACTCTGTGTCCGTGTTAGTAATATACGTAGAAATTTTCTACGTATAGGAGTCTGCACTGAAAGAAGGGATGTAAAAGTCCACAAATATGGACAGAATTCCCATGAAAAGGTAAGAGCTCATACATAAATGTCTGAATCATACACTGTGGATATCTGAAAACAGCAGGAATTACATCAAATTAATATATTTTTTTAAATTCCCGCTTGTTTGCACCATGTGCCACATTGCTCAAACATATGTCAAAGAAAAATAAAAAAAACTGTAAAAGAACAGTATTATAATATACTGTAGACAGAAGTACTGTAACACCTTGCATCTGGTCTGCACAATAGTGCTTTCTTGCTGTTATCCAGCTTACCCGGCTATGAACCATGTAGTTTCTAGGCTGTCAGCATGAATATTTGGCAAATCAGGGGTAAATGCCATGGATGTGTTGAATCGCTAAAAGGAACAACAGTGTTTAAATATCTACGTTTATATCCCCACTGGATGTAGATGACATCAGTGTTGTGTGTCATATTGTATTTTTTGTGCCTAGTACACATGTTTACACAGTGTGCCACTTGCCACAAACAGTTTGGGTGCAGCTTAGCTTGTTTGCTTGACCAGACCACCCATGTCCCAGTGATGAGTTAGACAGCTATAAATGGAAAATGGATGTATTCAATTAACAATATACAGTTTTGCATAGCTATGCTGCACACAGTGCTGCATTGCGCACTAAAGTTGGGCCTTTAAATCATGTCAATTATATTCTATGCAGGTGAACTGCATCATAATTAGCCAATCCCACATGATGGACCTTCTCCAGAACTGTATAAAGTATACATACACCTTATGTTCTGATTTTCTCTCAATACTCTGAACCATTGGCGTAGAGACTTGGAAATGTTAACTGCAATAATGCTAGGACCTGCTGCAGCTATTCTACATCTGTATGTGCTAGATGCTAGATAAATGGTTCATCTTCCAGGCCCATACTTACACTTATCAATGGTATAAAGAATTGTCAGAGATTTGGGATGCATAGCTAGGCTTAAAAAGGCCCTTGTGGTTGTTAGCATAGTAAACACCTATAAACCCATGCTAAAGTCAGTTTTGCTGGTGCTGCTGACAATAGACCTAGGCTGAAAAGGAGAAGATTGTTCAGGCCCAGGGTAACCTTCCAGGAGCTACATAAGCTGGAAATTATAGAGTGCTATAGGGTGGACAGTGACATATTACAAGAACTAGTAAGCTCTACCATTGTCAACTCAGAGCCAGAGCTAACAGAGGGGAACCCATCCCAGTTGAAACTAAGATATGTGTACCCCTTAGGATACTAGCTACAGGTACTTTTCAAAGATCAACTGGGGACACAATGGGGTGTCACAGGCATCTGCATCAAGAATACTCCACCAATTCCTGGATGCTATGCTCCCACGCCGGTGAGCACATATCCCTTCCCCTTTCCCCCAGAGGTGAGGGCCAGCAATATGCAATAGTTCTACCATGTAGCACACTATCCTGAAGTACTGGGTGCCATAGATTGCACTCATGTACACATCAAGGCACCACCTGATGAGCAGGGTAGAATCTACGTTAACTGCAAGGGATACTACTCCATCAACTTCCAAGTCATTTGCAATGCCCAGGGGATTATCATGAATGTGTGCACTGGCTACCTTGACAGTTATCATGACTGCCATATCTGGCACACATCACATCTGTACCAGATATTTGCTAGGGGGGACATCCCACAGAGCCATTTAATAGGGGTTGCTGGCTATGCCCTGGAACTGTGGATGATAACACCCATCAGAAATGCACACACATCCCCCATGGAAGAACACCATAATGAGGCACAACCACATGCACAAACTAGAAACATCATAGAGCATGTGTTTGGGCTTCTGAAGTCACAGTTCTGGTGCCTTGATATATCTGGTGGAGCCCTGCAGTATTCTTCATGAGCATGTGCACAAATATTCATAGTATGTGCTATGCTACACAATCTAATCCTGCGGAAAAAAACTACAGCAAGATCAGCAAGGGGAAGGGATACACAACCCCACACCAGTGTCAAGGTCATCACAGCCACAATAACAGGAGGACTTGGAGGAGGACCCCCTGCTGATGTCCCTGTAGGCAGATGTAGGCATGCTCAGTATGCCCTGGCATTGGCTAAGAGACAATGCATAACATATTCATTGATAACCTAGGGACCTAGGGACTAACACTGTACTCCTACTCACATACATATATTAAAATTTTTGCCAGCCAACTCACATATCCTGCACCTATCCATGTATTGGCTGCATACTGCTTGCATCAGACAGAGTCAGTCCTAAACTTCAGTTGTGTCAACTGCTGCAATTACGAAGTAAACCTTAACCTACACCGTATTCTACTGGATTATTATGATATGTCATTGTAGCTGTGGACCTGGTACATTATGCAAATAACTATAGTGGGCTTTTTGGACAGAAATTACATCCACATGGGACTGCAGACACCCATTCCACTATCACTTCTCCATTTGTAATTAGTAGGCCTCCTGCACGGAATATTAATGCAGTCCTACTGCAACAGATTAGTGGTACATCATTCAAGGGAGATGCTAGAAAATGAGGTTAAATGAGTCAGACTAGTGTGTATCCTAGCAGAATGTGGGGTTTACTCTCCCACCCCTCAAAACAGCAGTGTCCCATTGTAACTGCCATAACAGTAACTCAAATATGCTATATGAGTATTACGCACGGTTAGTATGCCACACACTCTCAAGACAGTAATCTAGAATTAGATCTTACATTGTATGTATTAGGTAACTGAGGAAATGCAATATACATATTTATGCAATTGACTGTGTGATGAATGACCCACAGTCTGTCAAGCAGCTTCTGTGGCTCAAAGGACAAATGCAGTCAGCGTGTGTGATGGTGCTCAGGGCTCTAATCCTGAGATGCCTAGATATTTTGGATATGAACTAGTAATAGGTTGTGTTTTACACACTGTTACTATGTGTGTGCTATACTATTATTAACCTCTTTCTTGTATTAATTACACATCTGTACACTGTGCCACATATTTACAACATATTTAATAAGTCTTAGCCAGTTTGCATGAAGCACAGCAGTGCAAAAACAGGGACAGAGGTCAGACTGCGTAACACACAAAATCCAAGCCTGGAGTACAGATAGGTGTAGGCTGGAATCAGTTTATGGAACAGTAAGAATCTGATGTAAGCAACATGCATCTCATTTGCGTTCTGCTTAGCAATGCACAAACAGGTCCAAAAATGCCATTGCGGATGCCTATACACTTGGATAAGCAGAGTGCAAATCTGTTGCTCCTCACTCAATTTGTTTAAAAAAATTATAGACAAATATATCTGTATGTGCATACACACACACACACACACACACACATATATATATATATATATATATATATATATATATATATATATATATATATATATATATCTATATATATATATATATATATATATGCATGTGCACACATATACATCTATATCTCTCCACATATACATATCATGCATATATATATATATATATATATATATATATATATATATATATATATATATATATATATATATATATATATATATATGGGTTCATGTTACACCATCGACAACTGACTACATCGACAACCAGCCCTGTATCACGATTTAGAAACCTCAGCATCGACACTTTAAATACGACACTTACTCCATCGACAGCGCTACGACATCCCGTATTACAGGTAAAGGGTATTAACATATGTTGAGTGGGGGATGTAGTTATAATGTCAGACTGAGTGACATAAGTTTATAAATACATCCCCTACCTCACATATGTTAATACCGTTAGCTGTAATAATGTCGGTGTAGCGCGTTGTCGATGGAGTAAGTGTCGGTTATTTAAAGTGTCGATGCTGTGAGGTTTTGTTAAATTCGTGATACAGGGCTGGTTGTCGATGTAGTCAGTTGTCGACGGTGTAACATGAACCCATATATATATATATATATATATATATATATATATATATTTTTTTTTTTTTTTTTTTTACACGCATACAAACACACACACACACACACACACACACACATATATATATATATATATATATATATATATATATATATATATATATATATATATATATATGTGTGTGTGTGTGTGTGTGTGTGTCTGTAGTGCCCAACATATCCAAATCATATACAGATTAAAGCTGCAGTAAGCCACATATAATATTGGTCAAAGGACCAAAAGTAAGAACTAAACTTTAGATAATGCACTTACAAAATGTGGAAGTGCATGGAATAGCATATCCTGCATTTGCAGGACTACTGGGACATCTGAAGGTCAGGTTTCTGGCAGTCTACTCTCACTTCATTTGTAAATGATGCCACATTTGACATCAAACCACAATTTAATGTGAAACACACATACATACAAGTCAAACCTGTGTACTTGCTGCAAACATCTGGACAGTTGAAAATTAATGCCCTGCTATTCAAGACCACATGTTTCCCTAAGACTGCATGTGGAAACCTTGAAAATGTATGGCACAGTATCCATATATGTGCATATATTTTGAAGCCATATGTTTGTATCTATGCCAGCAACAACATCCACATACACTACAACCCCTTGTGTCTGCTGGATTTCACCACACATAGGTCAACAACTGAACAAGTTTTGGACTGCATAATATTGTATGCATAATCACCCATGGAGAGGGCAAATTGATTGTGGCCACAGGCTTACCCATCCAAATGCAAACAAACACATATGCTCAATATGGGCACTGTTGTCGCCTTCGCTATGCTACTAAACAGTTAACTGACTGCTAGGCTTCTAGCTGTGGATGTCAGCAGGATGCAATGTGACTCTGTAGGCCTCACAAGCTGTTCACAGGGCTTGGTTAGATCCTCTAGGATTAGTTCCCCTGCAGTCATTTGTAAAGCAGTATTGAGCCATGGCATGTACATTAAGTGGTGTGTTATGTAGACTTTAAATGTAGATAGGTAGGGGTTCTAATCTCACTCCAGCCTACTTATGTGTAGCTCCATACAGAACAAGTGTGAATTCCACAATGGCATGAGTTTGCACTGTTTTGGCCCTTGCTGTTGATGCAGGCCTCCAAACTCTTGGCCTGTACAAAGCCTGCTGAGGTTATGTAATATAAGATTACATAAAACAATATCAATGTCAGACTTGAGCTGTGGAATGTGCATTAAGTACTCTGTTCTGTAGTCTGTAAATGCAGATAGGTAGGGTTTCTAATCTTACTCCAGTCCACTTGGTTTGTATGTGTATGTGTGTGCATCTCCCTACAGAACAAGTTTGAATTCCACAGTGACATTGGTTTACACTGTTTAGGCCCTTGCAGTTGCTCCAGGCCTCCAAACTCTTGGCCAATACAAGGCCTGCTGATGTAATGTACTATAAGATTACCTAAAGTCATGTTAATGTCAGACTTGAGTCATGGTGCATGCAATAATTACTGCATTATATAGTTTGTAAACTTAGGTAGGTAGGGGTTCTATTCTCACTGCAGCCAACTATGTGCATATCTCCATGAATTAGAGTATATGTGTAAATTCCACAATGGCATGGTTTTGCACTGTTTTGGCCTTGCAGTTAATGCAGGCCTCCAAACTGTTGGCCTGTACAAGGCCTGCTGATATCATGTACTATATGGTTTCCTAAAGTCATGTTAATGTCAGACTTGAAACATGGTGCATATAATTAGTACTGCATTCTGTAGTCCGTAAACTTAGGTAGAGGTTCTATTCTCACTGCAGCCAATTTTATGTGTGTGTGCTGACCAGTGTTCTGTAAATGTAGATGGGTAGTGGTACTATTCTCACTGCAGCCATCTTGGTGTGTATGAGCTGATACTAGATATTAGTCAGAGCATTTTACATCAGCCTATGGGACACTGTCCACTTCTCTTTAACAGACACTGCTAATGTTATTACCAATAGATTATTGCTTGTGCATACATCAAAACAGGCCATGGTTACACAGTGGCCTGACAGATGCATACCTGTCAGATATTATTATGTTTATGGTGCCATTCTAAGGTAAAACAGTACCTGACAGTGTGGGATATGGTGGATTGAGTACACTGCTTTGCCTGGTATATGGCACTTTCCTGAACCACAATACTTTTATTAGACAGGGTCACAATAGCAGACTTACAAATGTGACAATGTGCAACTCCAGCAAAGTAAGGGTCATGCTGCTACACCCTTGGGGCTCACAGCATAAAACACACTCTCTGTAGGCACTCTTTGCAGTAATAATGTGGATGTCTGTGCATGGACAAAAAACCTGTTCAAGTCTGCAGTAAGTACTTTGGCCTTGCAAGGCTACAATGCCTTTCTAACAACCAGACAGCAAATGGAAGCAGTATGAACTAATGCAGGACTACAGTTACATGTTCCAGGAACCTAAATGTACAGTATGGCATGCATAGGACATGCTGGAGAGATAGGAATATCTCCAAAGGTGGGCAGTCTTCTGCAGTAGGCCTCACATCCATGTCAAGTAGAGCACCTCCATTACCCTGTTGAAGGGCAGGCCACATGACTTGCTGTGAAAATGTTATCTAACATGGATCATTGGCACTGCTGCTGTGGACCTTGCTAGATAAACCTTGGACATCCATGTCTTCTGTCATTGAACATTATATTGTGATGCAACAGCTACGCTCCTAATCACCATCAGGTCACTACCCTAGTCACATCCTATGATCCTCGGAACCAAAGGCATAATACATGCAGAACTGAGCTGATTGGTCTAGTTGGTATTCGTGGCATCTACCTGGAAAAGACTACAATAAGCCTACAGACATTTGCATCATCTGGGACAAGACTGTGGATCACCAAACAGGCTATGGCCTGCATCTTATCTTGGGATTCATGCTAACATTTTGCATCTGGTGAGGGAAGAAGCAAAGGAGCATTGTGTCCCAGCAGAGTGAAGCTGTGATGAGACAAGCACTAGTAGTAGCCAGGTAGTAGCCATTCATATGACTCCCCTCTTTTCATCATTCTTGACAAGCTAACTCTTCATTTTTGGTAAGCACTACTTGATTTGATTCTAACTTCAGAATATCTGCCTAAATGCTTCATCATTAAATTTTCAGGGTCTATATATTAGTTTCCTCTCAAGTGTTTGCCAGTTCTCTGAAGTTAGAATCAAATCAAGTAGTGCTTACCAAAAATGAAGAGTGACATTTGTCCTGTAAAAACACAATTGAATTTTCTCTAATACCTAGTTGCACACAGGACAACTAGCCTGCAGTGATAAGCACTGTCCCCATAGTTGCAAACCAGAGACGTGACATTGATTGATTTTCACACTACAACTGTCTAATTAATAAATGAGGGTCTGTTGCCATGTATATGAACTTGCTCATTGTGTCCATCACCAACTTGGTGGGTATGGGCATCCTGAGGCAATGTAGAAATTGTCTCATGTTTTCAGACAATGAGTTAATTCTCAAACAGACTGAAATGGTATGTGAGAAAGATATGTACACAATGTCAGTGAACCCAAACTCTCACATACAGGTACTCCTAATGTCAATAAGGTAGTCAGTAGAAAACACTGCACAACTATTGCACACAATTCAAAGGAGACATTTGCTAAGGCACTTAAATGTAACCTTCCTAAACCACAAAGACCTCCTAGATGACATACAGGTAACAGCAGCCCTAAATGCATTATTTCAAAGCAACACCTACATCAACACATAGAGCTACATCCCATGGAGGCTCAACCTATAAGCTGATATGGCAAGCCAACACAAAATCCAACATTCTAGTCATTGGAGACTCCATTTTCAGACACACTGATGTGCCTCTCACCAGGCTGAGTAAGGATAAAAGGCACGGTCAGTTGCTTATCAGGGGCTAGGATCCATCACATTACATATGCCCTCATGTCACTGGACCACAAGTAGCAATATGACTCAGTCATAGCCCATGTGGGAGTACACAACCTGTGAGTTATCTCTATAGACTATGTTAAGAGAGATATCTTTGAGCTCCTGGAATATCTGTCACAGGCTGGTATGAGACTAGCACTGAAAAGCATTTCACCTTCTAGGATGAAGCCACAATACAAACAAAGATGACTGACTTTAATATTTGGCTTAGTTTCTGGTGTCATTCTAAGTGGGTGTAATATTTGTCAGTATGGAAAGAGATGGTCAACAGACCACACTGCTTTGGCAGGGATGGTCTGCACCACTCCTCTCTAGGCTTTCCAATATTAGCTAAAACATTGTCTACCCCCATAGTAGCTTTTTTAGGCAATGTCAAACTGAAAGTAGTTCCAACATAAGTCAAAACCAGGGAAATCTGAAGGTTCACCTGCTCAATGCTAGGAGTCTAAACAAAAAACTCCACTCCCTAGAAGCTCTCTTCACCCTAGAGAATGCTGACATTGTGTGGTCACTGAGACATGGTTTAAAGCCATTAAGGGCACACCAACAATTCAAGGTTATACTGCCTTCCACACATTTAGACCAGCTACTTCACAGGCATGGGCTAAAGGTGGTGGTGTCTCTATTTACATCAATACTCATTTACTTCAAGGCTGGCCAAACAGGACAATGCACTTGAGCTGCTTCATGTTCAAATCACCAGAGGCAAAATCCAGTAATATTTCCTTGCAAGCTGTAGGCTCCCCATATGACCCAAGAAACCCATACTATGTATTTAAACGTATTAGAAACACTAACCATCCAACCCAATAACATATTAATGGGTAACTTTATTTAGCCCACTATTAACTGGAAATCCTATATGACACCAAATGTACAGGCGCAAAGATTACTGGATCTTGTAAACACAAACACCCTGGACCAGATAGTCAATGCATCAACCAGGGATGCAACCATACTGGATGTGGTCCTCACTAATATGGGAGAGTGATGTACACCCCCTGCTGTAACATCTTCCCTGGTAAAGTTAGAACACAAAATGGTCTCCTTTGAAGTAAAAAAAAATGGACCCTTAGTTAAACATGGAATATTCAGGATATACTCTAAGGCAAACCTCCGGCAATTAAGTGATAACCTGGCAAAATATCAAGCTCCCATAAATCCTGAGAACACTGCAGCATATGAACTATTCAGAGACACACATGTTAATAGCTGCACAGAGGCAGCTGTACCCACCAGGAAGAAGTACAGAACTAATTCAAAATCAAGCCACCCTTGTGAATCACAGAATCAATAGGCTGTATAACAGAAGGCAGAAAATCATGGCAAAACGTATGAGGTGCAGCACACAGCAGGATAAAAGCACTCTCAAACTAAACAAAAAACAAACTTAGAGAACAAATAAAGTCTACCAAAGCTAAAGTTCAGGTACGTTTGGAATCCCAGGCCAAGGGCAACCACAAAGCCTACTTTAGCTATGTCTGCAACCTCAAAGGCAATACAAAATTGTGTGCAGAGCTCATTGTAAATAGACCCACCTATCCTGAACCAGAAGATGGAGCAAAACCCCTGGCTGGTAAATTCAGTTCCAACTTTACCCCTCTATCCCCTCAACCTTCCCTCAGAAATAAAATATAGCACCTACTACTATCACTAGGCAACAGGTATTTAATGCTCTCTCTAAGACCATGAACACTGCATCAATGGACCCAGACAAATTCCCCAGGATGCCTTCTAAATAGCATGAAGCATGATCTATCATTGCCACTGGAATTACTATTTAACTGTAGCTTCCAAAAAGCCTTCATGTCTCATGAATGGAGAACAGCAAAGGTCATCCCTCTGCACAAAAGAGGACCATTTACAGACCCTGGAAACTACCGAACCATAATTCACATGAGTCTTATATGTAAAGCCATGTAACGAATTATCATGGAAATGATCAACAGAGATATAGTACACCTCCAGACACTGGAGCCAACCCTGTTTGGTTTAGTCAAGGACAGATCATGCCTACTCAACCTGGTGGATTTTTTTGAGAAGGTAACCAAAGCAAAGGATGAAGATAAAATGGTTCACACTGCCTACCTTGATCTGACAAGGCGGTTGACACTATATCCCAATCAGACATTGTTGAAAAGCTCAAGAGGTTAGGTACAAACTCGTATGTCACCCAGTGGATAGCCAACTCGCTCACCAACAGCACCAGGAAATTAGAATTAGGGAGTCCACCTCTACAAAGAGGAAAGTCACAAGTGGAGTCTCTCAGAAATCAGTCCTTGGACCGCTCCTTTTTGGCATTTACTTCTCTGCATGAAGTTATGGGAAATGGTAGTGGAAGCTAGGTTAAGAAGGGAGGTGATGATTAGTGATCAGCAGTATGGTTTCATGCCAGGAAAGAGTACTACAGATGCGATGTTTGCTCTGAGAGTGTTGATGGAGAAGTACAGAGAAGGTCAGAAGGAGTTGCATTGTGTCTTTGTGGATTTAGAGAAAGCATATGACAGGGTGCCTAGAGAGGAGTTGTGATATTGTATGAGAAAGTTGGGAGTGTCAGAGAAGTATGTAAGAGTGGTACAGGATATGTACGAGGGTAGTGTGACAGCGGTGAGGTCTGTGGTGGGAATGACAGATGCGTTTAAGGTGGAGGTGGGATTACATCAAGGATCAGTTCTGAGCCCTTTCTTATTTGAAATGGTGATGAACAGGTTGACAGACGAGATCAGACAGGAGTCCCTGTGGACTATAATGTTTGCAGATGACATTGTGATCTGTAGTGAGAGTAGGGAACAGGTGGAGGAGACCCTGGAGAGGTGGAGATATGCTCTAGAGAGAAGAGGAATGAAGGTCAGCATGACTAAGACAGAATATATGTGTGTGAATGAGAGGGAGGATAGAGGAATGGTGAGGATGCAGGGAGTAGAGGTGGCAAAGGTGGATGAGTTTAAGTACTTGGGATCAACAGTTCAGAGTAATGGTGAGTGTGGAAGAGAGGTGAATAAGAGAGTACAGGCAGGATGGAGTGGGTGGAGAAGAGTGTCAGGAGTGATTTGTGACAGACAAGTACCAGTAAGAGTGAAAGGGAAGGTCTACAGGAGGGTAGTGGGACCAGCTATGTTATATGGGTTGGAGACAATGGCATTGACAAAAAGGCAGGAGTCAGAGCTTGACGTGGCAGAGTTGAAGATGTTAAGATTTGCACTGGGTGTGATGAGGATGGACAGGATTAGGAATAAGTATATTAGAGGGTCAGCCCAGGTTGGAAGGTTTGGAGACAAAGCCAGAGAGGCAAGATTACATTGGTTTGGGCATGTGCTGAGGAGGGATGCAGAGTATATTGGGAAAAAGATGCTAAGGATGAAGCTGCCAGGTAACAGGAAAAGAGGGAGACCTAAGATAAGGTTTATGGATGTGGTGAGAGAGGACATGCAGGTGGTTGGTGTGACAGAGCAAGATGCAGAGAACAGGAAGAAATGGAAATAGTTGCTCTACTGTGGCGACCCCTAACGGGAGCAGCCAAAAAAAAGAAGACACCAATGTTTTCCAGGAGAGGCTAACACAGACATACAACTGGTGTCAGAGCCATGGACTAAAACTAAATGCCACCAAATGCATAATACTATCCTTTGTGAAGTCATTCACACTTGGTAACTCTCATATTGACTACACATCTATAACATCTGACCCAATAGTCAGGGACTGAGGGACACACAAAGATAGTAATCGAGCCTTTCACTGTCACATGTCTACAGTATTGAGGAAACATTCTATGTTGTGCAAATTATAAACAAAGGTATGGCATCTGTATCCAAGGAAGTCATTGCACCACTGTATTCAGCATTCATCAGACCTATCACTGAATAAAATGCACCTTTGGTATGTTCTTAACCAGGCATACCCAACAATTGGAAAGTCCACAGATGTTACTCACTAAACCAATACAGGGCATAAGTAAAATGTCCTGTGCAGACCGCATCATGGCCCTATCCATGTATTCTGTCTCCTACAGGCTTTTGAGGGGAGATCATATCTGTTTTGTTCTATCTGTGTTATCTGGAGCATTTTCTCCCTGGGCATCTGCTGAAAATGGATATATATCCAGTCGGACTATCACGGTCAACAAATGTAAAATAAATAAAATAAATAAATCTATGCCTGGCATACAGGGCATTGTCAGACCCTACTCTGGACCTCCTGCATATCCACAAAACAAACAGTACCAGAATTACTCATTCAAAAGTCTTAAACCTTGCCTGTGATATACATGGGACCTACTGGAGATACAGGTATGTACCCCAGAGACTACCCTCTCTATGGAACAGACTCCCCATCCACATGAAGCAGAGTTCCTCCCTAATCCAATTCAAGTGCAATTTGGACAATTGAATGGGGAACAGGGAAGTCATCCCTCATTTGACACCTCAGCGCTTCTGTGGATCACTAGTGATATCTGCATTGCTTACTGTACTTATTTCCTTGTTTCACTTGAAAGAAAGTTACTGTTTGTCGTTTTTGCATTTAACTTACCTGTAACACATTGCACTTAAGTTACCTGGCACTTGCGCGCTAAAGCAATTATATAAGTCAGCACTAAAAATTAAAAGCACTAGACCCTCACTCCCCACTGGCCCTTGTTTTCAATTATTAAGGAATTTCCAATATTATTCTAGCATGTCCAAAGGTCAGTTGTCAATCTCCTCTCCGGTCCAGCTGGTGAATCTGGGAATCTTGAGGCAATGTTACAACTGCCTCATGTACACAGACAACCCTCTCCTCCTCCCAACAAATTCCAACACATGTGAGAGATGCAACCATATAGCCAAACTGGAGGCTAAGCTCTCTCAACTCAGTACTGGCATAACCAGCCAGAAGGAGAAGGAAACCACACTCACTGCAATTCCAGTCTCACATAGACCTACCACGACAGCAAACCAAACACATAATCACACAAAAACATACTCGGAGGCTCTAAATAAAGATCTGCCTAAGCAGCAGAGACCTCCAAAGCAGACACCCAAGCAACCGCTACCCCAAAACAAAACACGTGCAACACATATCTCACAAAGCCAGTGTGTCAAACAGTCACAGCCCTTAAGACTAAACAACACACCTGATACACTTGTAATAGGTGACTCTATCGTCAGGCACACTGACGTCCCGCTAACCAGGCTGAACAAGGAGAGGGTCATGGTGAGCAGCCTGTTGGGCGCTAGGATCCGCCACATAACACAAGCACTCAGGTCACTCCAAGGAAAGTACAAATATGACTCAGTCATTGTCCATGCTGGTGTGAATGACCTGAGACGTACCTCCCTGGACTACATGAAAAGAGACATAAAGGAGCTCTCTGAGCATGTAGCCCAGGCCAGTATGACCCTGACCTTGAGTAGCATCTTACCCTCACCAAGAATGATGCCACAATATGAAGACAAGATGATCAATTTCAACAATTGGCTTAAGTACTGGTGTCATTCAAAGGGGATCCAATGCCTGTCAGCTTGGGATGATATGCTCGACAAGCCACTATGCTTCGCTAGGGACAGCTTGCACCTGTCACCCCTGGGCTTTCGGATATTGGCAAAGGCTCTTGCTACCCCCATAGTGCCTTTTTTAGGCAAGGCTCAAAAGACATACCCACCTCCATAGGTATCACAAGGGATAAGAAACTAAGAGTAATGCTACACAACGCCAGAAGTCTAAACCTCAAGATGTACGCACTCGAAACTCTCCTTAGCATGGAGAACATCGATATCTGTGCAGTAACAGAAACCTGGTTCAGGGCTCCCGAGAGCACCCCAGCACTACCAGGTTATACCTCATACCATTCTTTTCGGCCTCAAAACTTGGACCGAACCACAAAAGGAGGGGGAGTATCGATATTCATCAAAGATACCCACATCTCCAGGTTGGTGGCAAAGCACAAAGCATCAGAGACTATCCATGTGCAACTAACAGTGGGTAAAACTGCCTTCCAGTTTATAGCCTGCTACAGACCACTCTCCCAAACCCAGGAACCCCACTCGGCCTTTCTGAGAACACTGGAAAATATGAAGGTCTCTCCAAACACCATTATATTGGGTGACTTCAACTACCCAAACATAGACTGGGAGCATTACTCTAGCTCCAACACCCTAGCCCAAAGGTTCCTAGAATTTATAAACTCAAATGCTATGGAACAACTTGTTACCACTCCCACAAGAGGGGAAAACATACTGGACCTGATCATCACCAACATGGGGACTCTATGCTCCAGACCAGAAGTGTATCCCTCACTGGTAAGATCAGACCATAAACTAATCTCACTGGATATTCACATCCCGACCCCACCCCCTGCCCAGAAAACCACAGTGAAAAACTTCTCTAAAGCAAATTTCACACTCCTCAAAACCGAGGTGGAATCCTTCAAAGCCCTCGGGCCTGTGGAAAATATGTTCCAGACTGCAGAATCCTTTATAAACGCATTCTATGAACACCTTCAGGAATGCATGGATCATGCGATCCCAAATAAAACCAAGTCCCAATCCTCCAAAGGCAGACATCCTGTCTGGTGGACCCCAGCCATAAACAAACTATACAATAGAAGGAGGAAGCTACTAAATGATAGAGCAAAATCCCAAATAGGGAAGGCATCACTGATCAGTATTAGCAAAAAACTACCGGCACTCATAAAATCGTCTAAGGCCAGCTTCGAGAGAAAAATTGCACAGGACACAAAGGATAATCACAAGGCTTTCTTTAGTTATGTTAGGAACCTGGGTGGTAATTCCCAGATATGCTCAGAATTAGTCCAAAATGACAAAAAATACACTGAACCCACAGACATTGCCAACATCCTAGCTGACAGGTTCAGCGCAAACTTCTCCCCCCCTCCCCACCAAAAGGGCAAATATCTATCCCAGCAGAGTGCTGCCCCCCTGACATCTTAGATGCTCAGGTAAGAGCCGCCCTCTCCAAAGCAAAAAACACAGCATCAATGGGACCAGACGGTGTCCCAGGCTGCGTCCTACATGAACTCCAAGAAGAGCTAAACCCAAACATAAAACTACTGTTCAATTTTAGCCTTACTACAGGATATGTGCCCAAAGAGTGGCGTACAGCAACAGTGGTCCCTCTCCATAAAGGTGGTGCCTCAATGGATCCTGAAAACTATTGCCCCATAAGCCTGACTAGCTTGCTCTGCAAAGCTATGGAAAGGATCATCATGGACCTCATAAATAAAGATATTGGGGACCTACAGACACTGGATCCTACCCAGTTTGGCTTTGTTAAGGGCAGATCCTGCCTCTTAAACCTGGTTGATTTCCTTGAAACAGTCACCAAGGCCATTGACGAGGGGAAGGTGGTCTACACAGCCTGCCTGGACCTCGCAAAAGCCTTCGATACAATACCCCACTCGGGCATTATAGATAAGCTCACCAGCTTAAATATAAACCCCTATGTCACTAGATGGATTGCAAACTGGCTCAAGGACAGAACCCACATGGTTAGAATTGCTGGAGCCATGTCAGACTCCAAACCAGTTACAAGTGGTGTCCCACAAGGCTCAGTCCTTGGACCTCTCTTGTTCGGTATATATTTCTCGGAGGTACAGGCCAACACAGAAGGACTGTGGCTGACCAAGTTCGCAGATAACTGCAAACTGGGCGCCATAATCAACTCTCCAGCCGACACAAGCATCCTCCAAAAGGGCCTCATAGAAACAGACAACTGGTGCCAGAGCCATGGCCTCAAGCTAAATGCTAAAAAGTGTATAGTCATCCCCTTTGGCAAAAACAAAGTGCCCACAAATTACCACATAGGTGGTAATCCATTAAGTACAGAAGAAGTAATTAGGGACCTGGGGACCCAAGTTGATAGCAATCTCTCATTTGACAACCACGTGGCCAAAGTGGTTAGAAAAACATTTTATATAGCCCACCTAATCATGAAGGGATTCACATCTAGATCAGGGAGGTCATCGTGCCTCTTTACTCATCCCTCATCAGGCCCATAATTGAGTACAATGGCCCTTTTGGGATGTACCTTACCAGACACCTGCAGCAACTGGAAAGACCCCAAAAGTACCTCACCAAGAGGATCAAAGGGCTCAAACAGATGCCATATGCTGCCTGGTTAAAGAAACTCCAGCTCTACTCAGTGGCATACCGCCTGTTCAGAGGCGATCTGTGCCTGACGTATAAAGCCATGTCCAACCCGGAATTAATGGACATGCTGCACCTCAGAAAATCCAAATCCCATCGAGCTACACGCTCGAGAGACTTGAACCTCAGCGCTGAAATAAATAGGACATGCTGGAGGGACAGATTCATAACCCAGAGGCTCCCTTCACTCTGGAATAAAATCCCAGTCCAGGTTAGGCAGAGTCCCTCATTGACTCTCTTCAAGAGGAATCTTGATGAGTGGATGGGAGATCGTAGGTTTAACCCGGGTATCACTTCTGTGTCACTGTTAGACAGAGGCACAGTATACTAACCTCGAAAAAGGGCATAGCAAAATAAATTTAAAATGGGTGGTGAAAGCCAAACACATTCTGGCTAGGCTTATAAATGCCCTAGGGCAGATAGCCTAGTATGAACCTATGAACCTATGAACCTAATATCTCTAATGGACACAGGCAGACTGTAAATGGTTCATCTCCCAGGCCCCTGCTTGTAAACGTTTCATCTCCCAAACTCTTGATTACACTTATCAATGGTATCATAACTTGTCAGAGGTATGGGAAGCATGGCTAGGCTTAAAAAAGCACTTGTTTTTGCCAGCCTAGTAAATGCCTATGAACTTATGAACATATACTTTATAACCGTTCTGATGACATTTGTCATTTGTGCTGACATTCAATCCTGTGCTTTGACATTGATGGGTTGATTGAAGATGTTTACCCATAGAGTCTATATTATATAGCCAAAGTTTCAAAACCTCAAACCTTACATGAGTGAAATTCGAAACATCGACTATATAAAACAAAACAAAAAAAAACCTTACCTTACCACTCTGAGCAGGGAGGCAAGCCACCCTGCACCCCCCACATCCCCCTACTTAAGTATACCAACTCCGAGAACGCACTTCAGTGCAGAAATGGAAAATTTCCCATTCTGCGCGTGAAAAGCTGTTGACTTTCACCTTCGACTTTTTTGACGTTCGATCATATGATGTCAACCATCTATGATTCGAACATCAGTACGGTCGCTCATCTAATATAGACCCTACCCATAGATGTGTACTACACAATCCTGAAAGAGAAACATAGATATTTCAATTAGACACATTTCATTGTGTGACTCCACAGCCCTTACAACAACATCCATTTTAATGTAGACAAATTATTATGCTATCCACAGTACAAATGGCAAAGTACAATATCTGTCTTGTCAACAGCACCAAGAGATGAAAGGAATGCATACTAATGTAAATAGTCACCTGTGCATCAGACACATAGCTTTATTACCCTTCATCCATGAGAAAGCTGATAGGAATTTGGCACAGTTATCATCACTTGCACAGGGTGTTGTGTGGGGGTGCAGAGGGCCCAGGCTGACCCAATAGATATGCAAGTAAATGTGTGACTAAGAAAAGGAAGCAGGCACAATGGATCATAGAAATGTGTGTGTGTGTCTGTAGGTGCCCTCAATGTGACATTGGTGTGTTAATGCTTGCATGAACACAGCAAAGCTCAGTGCTAGCCCTACATGTCTGTATGTTGGACAGCTGTGAGCCATGTATGCTAGAGCTGACAGTTCATCATCTCTGCCCCTGAACATGAGAACTCATTCTGTGAGGAACTTCTGTGAATGTTCCAGTTGCTGTGTGTGCCTGATCTGGTACATACTCAAAATGACACTGTACACAATTATGGGTCGGCTGAAGGCTGAATATAGAGGAAAAATGACCTCTTTGGACTTGATACCATGCTCTTGCTTATAAGTTGAGCAACATATAGTGACTTCCTTACAACCTTAGACACATATTGGTTGAATGCCAGGTTATCCACATAAGTTCCTAAATCCCTGACTACTGGGCCCACTCTCACTGGGGTGTTATCAGTGAGATAGTTCCCTAAGGTGGCTGGCTTCACAAAGGGTACTATTAAGTATTTCTTGGCTTTGAGTTGATGCCTAATTACATGTGTTTGTTTATTATGCATGAGTGGGGTATTATGACAAATGATGTAGCCAGGTCAAGGTAGGCAGTATGCACCATTTTGCCATCATCTATTGTCTTGGTGACCTTTTTTAAAGAAGTCCGCCAGGTTGAGTAGGCATGATCTGCCTTTGACGAAGCCAAACCGTGATGGATCCAGTGTGTGAAGGTTTTCTACATCAATATTAATCATATCCATAATTCTTTCTATGGTTTTGCTTATGAGACTAATCAGACTTAGGGGTATGTAGTTTTTATGGTCTGCTGATGAACTGCCCTTGTGCAGAGGGATGACTGTTACAGTCCTTCCTTCAGTTGGCACAAAGCCTGTCTGGGGGCTATGGTTAAATACTGAATTTAGAGGTCCAGTAAGGTCATGATTCAGGCTATTTATGAGGCATCCTGGAATACTATCAGGGTCTATTCATGCTGTGCTTTTAGCTGTAGAGAGGGCATTTAGGACTTTCTCCCTAGTGATACCTGGGGGAGGTTATGTTTGAAGATATTACTTGGGAGGCAGCGGGGGGTTGGAGCTGAATTTGCCTGCCAGCAGAATTATTATATCTTTTGTCTCTGTGAATGGCTCCATTAACAATTAGTTCTGAGCACTGTTGTGTACCACCTTTGAAGTTTCAGACATAGCTAAAAAAGCCTTGTGGTTGACCTTGGCTGGGAGGTTATCTTTACCTAAAAATTGGCTTTGGTAGACTTAATTTGGCCTCTTAGTTGTTTGTTTAGCCTGATGACAGAGTTGTTATCCTGCTGAGCATTACACTTTCTAATTTTAGCTATGATTTTTTTCCTTTGATTGTATGATTTGTTAATGTTTGGATTCTGTCAGGGTAGTTTGTTTTTTCTGAGTTTATTCTGGAATTTATTTCTTGTAGGCGATGCTGTCTCTATGTATCTATTAAGATAACTGTGCAGTGTTTCTGAATATAATTCTGCATAGGCATCTGCATTCTCCAGGTTTGGAGGGGCTTCAAATCTTGTCAGGTAATTGCTTAAAATAGGTAGTTTGGCTTAGCATAGTTCCTTATTGTTAAAGGGTTTGCTGGGGTCATAACATTAATTTTTACTTTGAAGGAGACAGCTTTATGGTCTGACTTTACCAAAGAGGACAATACACAGGGGTGGGGGGAGCAGCATTCTCTCATATTTGTGAGTATCATATCCAGTATGTTTGCACCCTTAGTGGGCAAAAGGCTATTCCAGGATGTTTGTGTTGACAAATTCCAGAAATCTCTGGGCCTGCAAGTTTAGGGTCATGAAGGTTTCCCAGCTTATAGAGTGGTAGTTAAAGTCCCTCATGAATTAGAGTATTGGATTGAGTAGTCTATATCTCTAGCAGGGGCGACTCATGGTACTGGCTGCTGGGCCGCTAAAAAGAGGGAAAAAAAAGAAATATGCTAACTCAGAAAGTCAGCTACTATTTTTAAATTAAAAATAATAATTAACTCTCTGTTGTGTTCCAGGTCCTCAGAACTCTGTACATGCTTGAAATTTCAAGGATATCCTAACAAAAAAAAAAAAAAAAAAAAAATCTGCTTCTTACAGTTACTGGGATATTTTGAAAACAAGCCTAGCAGTAGGCTTCCAAATCATTAATCAGGTTTGATCGATAGCATTCAATAGTTTCAGAAGTTCAGCGAGTCTGCTGTATGGTGCAGTGAGGAGCCCTTCCTTATTGTCAGCCAGAGCAAAGAAGAAGGTGACTGAGGCAGCCTGAGCCAAGAAGAGGCAAGTAGTTAATGTGGAAGACGAAGCATGGGCATGGGAAAGGTTTATTTTTGTTTTAAAGGGTTTTTTTTCAGTTACTATATATGTTTTATAAAAATATAACAACAGCTAAGAATGAAAAATTGTGCTGTGATGTAAATTATATCTAGTGGATATAAAAAGTTTACACACCCCTGTTAAAATGCCAGGTTTTTGTGATATAATAAATGAGACCACAATAAATCATTTCAAAACTTGTCCCACCTTTAGTGTGACCTATAACCTGTACAATTCATTTGAAAAACAAAAATCTGTTAGGGGGAAAAATATAAAAAATAAAAAAACGTCAATACTCTGGTTGTATAAGTGTGCACACACTTATTAGTTTGTTGTGTGTGCACACTCTTAAACTAATACTTTGTTGTTGAAGTACCTTTTGATTTAATTACAGCATTCAGTTTTCTTGGGTAGGAGTCTATCAGCATGGCACATCTTGACTTGACAATATTTGCCCACTCTTCCTTGCAAAACCACTCCAAATCTGTCAGATTGCGAGGTCATCTCTTGTACACAGCCCTCTTCAGGTCACCCCACAGATTTTCTATTGGATTTAGCTCTGGGCTCTGGTTGGGCCATTCAAAGCCATTCTTTCGTTGATTTGGATGTATGCTTGGGGTCACTGTCTTGTTGAAAGGTGAAATTCCTCTTCATCTTCAGCTTTCTAGCAGATGGCTGAAGGTTTTGGGCCAAAAGTGACTGGTATTTGGAACTGTTCATAATTCCCTCCACCTTGACTAAAGCCCCAGTTCCAGCTAAAGAAAAGGAGCACCAAAGCATGATACTGCCACCACCGTGCTTCACCATGGGGATGGTGTTCTTTTGGTGATGCAAAGTGTTGTTTTTGTGCCAAACGCACCTTTTGGAATTATGGCCAAAAAGTTCAACCGTGGTCTTATTAGACCATAACACATTTTCCCACATGCTTTTGGGAGACTTGATGTATTGTTTTGCAAATTTTAGCTGTTCCTGGATGTTTTTTTGTGTAAGAAAAGGCTTCTGTCTTGCAATCCTACCCCATAGTTCAGACATGTGGAGAATATGGGAGATTGTTGTCACATGTAGTACGCAACGAGTATTTACCAGAAATTCCTGCAGCTCCTTTAGTGTTGCTGTAGGTCTCTTGGTAGCCTCCATGACCAGTTTTCATCTTATCTTTTCATCAATTTTGGAGGAACGTCCAGTTCTTTTCAATATCACTGTTGTCCCATATTTTCTCCACTTTTTGATGACTGCCTTCACTGTGCTCCATGATATATCCAATGCTGTGGAAATTTATTTGTACCCTTCTCCTAACTGATTCCTTTTAACAATGAGATCCCTTTTATGCTTTGTAAGCTCTCTGTGAACCATGGCTTTTGCTGTAGCAGGCAACTAAGTAAATGTCAGGAAAATCCGACTAGGACAGCTGAACTTTATTATAGCAATAACCCAGGCCTGGGTGTGGGTAATGCTGGATTTACCCATGGTTGGTGTGGTTTGGTCATGAGGGCGAACCCCGAGTGGCCAAATAAAGACAACTGTGGGTAAATCCAGCATTACCCACACCAGGCGTATTATTATACAATGACATTATTTAAGAAAAAAAAGAATTACTTTTCTTAAATAATGGCATTGTATAATGCCTCCTTGCTGCCCTTCCGCAGCTATCTGGTATTCTGCGGCAGTTCTGATGTACTGCGCATGTGTATGCTTACACAGTACATCAAAGCTGTGGGCGAAAGCAAGATCTCCGTTGCTTTTTACAAACTGTCTCTCTATGTTAAAGGAGTTTAACATAGTGAGGCAGCTTTAAAAAAAGCAACGGAGAATCTCCATTGCTTTTTTTAAAGCTGTCTCGCTATGTTAAACTTATTTAACATAGCGAAACAGTTTTGAAAAAAGCAACAGAGAAAGCAAGATCTCCGTTGCTTTTTACAAAGTGTCTCGCTATGTTAAAGGAGTTTAACATAGCACGACAGCTTTAAAAAAAGCAACAGAGATAGGAAAATCTCTGTTACTTTTTTTTTAAGGCTGTCTCGCGATGTTAAAACTCGTTTAACATAGCGAGACAGTGTGTACAAAAGCAACGGAGATCTTGCGTTCTCCGTTGCTGTAAAAAAAGAGTTATAGTAATGGAAAAAGTCCGGGCGACCGGACCTTTTTCCATTACTATAACTCTGATTTACAATGTGCATGCTGACCAATCAGCGTGCATGTTTTGGAATATTAATGGGGGGTCGTTGTATAATTGGGGTTAATCAGAGTCTCTTTAATTGATGTCAGGTGTGTACCCAAGAAGACTGAATGCTGTAATTAAATCAAAAGGTGCTTCAACAAAGTATTAGTTTAAGGGTGTGCACCCACAACAAAGTATTAGTTTAAGGGTGTGCACACTTATGGAACCAGCGTATTGTATGTTTTTTATTTTTTATATTTGTCCTCTAGGAGATTTGTTTGTTTTTCAATTGAATTGTGCAAGTTATAGGTCACAATAAAGATGGGAAAAGTTTTGAAATTATTTATTGTGGTCTCGTTTTTATATCACAAAAACCTGGCATTTTAACAGAGGTATGTAAACGTTTTGTATCCCACTGTAGATTTAACTTCAGCATTTGACAGGGTCATACACAAATCACTGATCAATAAATTAGAACAACTAGGTATCAATGTTCTCTTGATAAGATGGATAGCTGTATGGCCTACACATAGGACATGGCAAGTATCATACAGAAATTGGACAGGTGAAATTCGTGGTTACAGTCAGGGTGCCCTCAGGTCTCTGTCCTTGTTTAGATTGTATCTTTCAGACCTAACCTTTTCATCTGAGGTGTTATACAGTCAATATGCAGATGACCTGAAATTGGGTAAACTGATTACATGTGGTATAGATAAAGCATATTTGCAAAACAACTTGACTAAAGTGACCATTTGGTCAGAGGAGAATAATATGCTGATAAATACATCAAAAACTAAGCATATGAGATTTGGAAGACATAAATTGAAAGGTGTATATGTAATACATCACACAATGACTGAAACTGTAGACTCATTCAAGACCTGGGTATATGGGTAGATCCAGGTATGTGTTTTTCTAATCATATCAACCAATTGGTTAATGATAGTTATAGAACTATAGGTTATATAAAAAGATTTATAAAGTCTAGGAAATCAGAAATTATGAAGTCATTGTTTGTTAGTTACATTAGACCCAAACTTGAGTATGGAGTAACAATATGGAAACCCTATAAGAAAACAAGCATGAATAAACTGGAAAGAGTACAGCGGAAATATACCAAGGGTATCCATGGATGTGAAAATCTAAGTTATTATGAAAGACTAAAACATCTGAACTTGTACAGTGCCTCTTACAGATATTTAAGAGGAGATCTTATTCAGGTATATAGTGCATTTAAAGACTATTACCTGTCGGAATGTTTGGAGTTATCAAAAAGTAGTAGAGAGTCATCAGACAACCTATGTAGAAGATTCTTTAGGAATGAGAAGTGTACTAATTGGTTCTCTGACAGAGTAGCTGATGTATGAACAGACTACCAAATTACATTAAAGCAAGTACTAATTTAGATACTTTCAAGAACAGCCTGGACATTTTTTATGGGAACAAATGTTTTGGTTTATTGGCAGGCTAGAAGGGCATTAATGCCCGTGCTTGAAATATTTGTATGTATGTATGTATGCTACTGCCCGGATGTGAGAAGAAGACAAGCACTTAAAAGTGTGTGTGTAAGTGTATGCATATATGAGTGTATATATGTGGACAGACTACTGAAGGGGTTATTGGGGGAAATGTTTAATTTTGATGTCAGTGAAGTGCTTGTGCATACATGGACAAACTATTGAAGGGGTCATGGGGGAAATGTTTAATTTAAGTGCTTATTTACTGCTTGTGCATACATGGTTAAACTACTGAAGGAATTGATGTGGAAATAATTGATGGTCATATCTGTGAGTGAGTGTGTGTGTGGGGGGGGGGGGGTAAAATATATTATGCTGTCCAGTTGTTGCAATTTTTATTTTATCACATTCTATTGTCTGAGGTATATTCAGTAAATAAAGTTGGCTTTAATGAGATGCAGGGGCTGTCTGTGGATAAATGTGACTGATGCTGTTGTCATTTGTTTAAAATAACATTTATTATACTAGCTTTGCAGAAATAATGTGCAGATTTTTATTTTTTTTTTTACTTTCTTTAAAAGTTAAGCATAAGCTTCAACAATGCACTGAATTTGTAGCTGTTGGTCTGGGCAGGATGTGTGTGACAGCAACTGATCATTGGCAGAGTTTTGCACTGAGTAGTGTTGTCATAGAATAGTACGTGCCTCTCCTGTTGAGTTTTTGTTTGTTCGTTCCTTCTATGTGCAGCCTATTCTATTTGTGGATTTTATACAAGTGCTTTGGTTTCTTCTCCTAGAGAGCAGTAAAATATATGCCACTGGCCATTTGGTCTTTTACTTTTCATCCCACTCTAATTTAAGAGAGGTACTCAGAAGAAAACTGTATTTTTGTAGGGGTAGGAAGGCAGGCACTACTCCCAAAAAAGACAACATATTTCCTTACTCATGACTTTCTGTTCAGGCCTTCCTTATTAAGTCAAATGTTAGTTAAAAAAATCCAAGATGCACCTCAGTGTATCTGTAAGTTTATGACTTCTGGGGTCCTATCAGACCCCATCTTAATTTTTTTTCTTCCAGACTTAGATTACAGTAGATTTTTGGTCAGTTACACAATGGTAAAAGTATGGGGGGGGGGGTAAGATAAATTTTGAAAAAGCATGAAAAAGGTAATCAGTTTGGATGGTGTAGGGGGAGGATGGGGAGAAAACAGAGGAGAACATGGGGGGTGCAGTGAGACTAGTGGGTAACAGGGGGACTGGTGGATCATATCTCTTAACTGTCCAGGTTTTCCCAGAATGTCTAGACTTTTTTATCTTATTTTTGGCCTGTTCCTCATAAAATGTATGGTTTTCTAGCAAATCACTGAGGACTGAAGTCATTAAATATTGGCATACATTTCAGTTTCAGACTACATTATCCTTCAGAAAAAGCATGCTAACACAAATCCTGTTATTCCAGCAATTTTCTAAGTATATAACAGCAATATTTAAAATCTGTCCCTATTTTCAGGCCTTTGTCCAGATTTTCTGTGCTAAGAGGTTGAGAGGTATGCATGGATTGTAGATTACAGCTAGACATTTAAGGCGTATATAGTCATTAAAGTGGCTATAATGAGTGGGTTTGCACTGAAGTAGTCTGTGTATGAAAGTGATTGACCGCATCTCTTTGATTATAGGTTGCTGTTATTGTTATTGATGTAATACAGTCCCCACTGCATTGTTTTTGGATCCATCCATTTAGTTGCTTCCTGCAACCCCCCCCCCCCCGCTTTGAAGTTATCAGCTGCCACTGATCTCCAGTGGGTCTAAGTATGAGCTATGGGTTTCATGGTCATAGAGGGTGATCAATAGCTTGAAAGGATATGGCACACTACTTCTGGTAATTTGGACATGGAGACACTAATGTGCAGCATCACCCTGTTTTATCAAACTTGAGGTATGTTTGTTTGTGATGTGGAGCAACAGGGCTGGTGTTAGCATTTGGGGGCCCCTAGTAAATGTCAAGTTGGGGGCTACCTGGGCACTTCTAGTCTAAATATTACCCTGTCCCTCCTATCTCTCCTAAGCAATCTTTTCATACTTTTAGGAGTAGTATGCCAGACTGTGCTGTAGCTATAATGCTCTTACAGTATGTCAGGTCTGTGTAACACATTATGTTGGCCTGTCTCACAAAGGAACATTCGCAGATATTGGCGCTTAGTTGCAACAATGATACATTATAATAACTCTATGTACAGGGTTGGACTTAGGTGAAATGGAGCCCTAGACACTGCCTACTGTTTCACCCCCAACACACACACACACACACACACACACACACACACACACACACACACACACACACACACACACACACACACATCCTTCAGTGTTGTTCTCTGTTTCTCCCCATCTTGTGCTCCCATACCATGCACATTACTTTTTTTTTGTTCCTTTTCTCTGATTTTGTCTCAGCTCTTTAGCTTTTTTCAAGAAGGCATAACTTGCTCTATTATCTGAAGTGCATTTTAAAGTTTTTTTTCTTTTTATACAACCTCTTCATCCAATGATGGCTTGAACAGAAATTATGATCAAGGAAATAAATTCAGTGTTGCTATTCAACTTTAGTTTTCCTTCCATCTTCCAACACACCTTTCCTGACCTAAACAGCACAGTTAACTCAATGAAGCTGTGGCGCTCAGACAACATAGGGTTATAGATGCTCTGAGATGCATTTTGTAGCATTTTCCCAACCTTGTGATTCATGAGTAAGAAAAGTGTTTTTGTCTGATTTTTTTTTCTTTCAAGGAAAGACAGTTACTGCTTGCACTTCCCTCTGGTGTTAGATTGGGATGAAAGCAGGGGTTCAAATGGCCAAAGGCATGTATTTCTAGTGACTATTGTAATACATGTAGATAGTATGCCTCCTCCCTCCTCATCCCTAAGCCCCCAAGGCAGCCACATTTATACATGTCTGGAGTATGACCGTGAGGAAAGTGAAAAATAATGATTACAGTAATGTATTCCACTTTGTTTATCTTAGACAGAACACTGCGTCTACACATGCTATACTAACCTTTTTGTACACATCTGAAGTTTGTGAAGAAAAGTAAAAGAAACAATGACAACACTATCCCCATCTCAAACACTAGCTGTAATGATCTCCTTTGTACACCTTTAAGGTCTGACTATGATGACAATTAAAGAAGTAATGGCCATACCATCCTCCGCCCCCCAAAAAGCCTACAGCAATCTTTTGTATATACACACACACACACACACACACACACACACACACACACACACACACACACACACACACACACCTGAGAAAGACTGGTTTTAAAATGGGTGAGGTTGAGAGCAGTAACCATCACTAAGTCCAAGTCAAAACCCATTTATACAGGATGGGAAGTGGGGGCCACCCAACTCCTAGAAGATCTATGTGTCTGAATGTTCTTTGATATATGGTATGCCTTACTTTTGAAATATAATTACTTGTTAACTGCATTTTTACTGATACCCAGAAGAATAATGTATGTGTCCTGGAATTATTGGGTATGTGCACAGATAAAAATCAGTGACTTTTACGCACACACACACACACACACACACACACACACACACACACACACACACACACACACACACAAAAGCCATAACAATACTAGGTTTGCATTTATTTCAGTAAATAGCAATGCATTGTGCAACACTGGTACTGGCACAACATGATCAGTGACTGTTGTTTAGCAGTTGTCAAACAGTAGCAGAGGTAAGTCATTTATTTATCCCCCTGAGGAGTAATGTACACCTGTCACTGTCACTGCCCCTGATTTCACAGATTGTGCTTAATTTTGACTCATAATTTTGCTCTGTCCTTTGTAAAAATTTTAATTTGTTGGTAAATAATTCATGATTACCGATAGCCAATAAATCCAGAGATCAGAGTTTCATATTTCTGTAGTCTAAGAAATGCATGTTGATGCAAAATGTGTTATTATATCAACGTTGTAAGTGAATTAGAGTAATATTTAAAATGTGTTCATGATTTTGAGCCTTTATTTTGCTATTATTTTTGTCTTTGTCCAGAATTCTTGCACAAAGAAGTTGAGAATTATAGTACTGGGGGTTTTGCCAGTATTTATAAAACTCCCTGAAAGAGACAACCATCCCTGAAGATTGGAATCTTTAGTTCTTAAAATCCAAGGTATGCACTGAGATCAGTCACTCTGTGCTGCTGATCTCTAGTGTTTACCTTGCTCATGTTCATTAACAGCTTTATTCTAACGGTGTCATATCACAGCCCTGTTCCAGTTAAAAAGATGAATCATAAAGTTAAAACATGTTTTCTCCTAATTTTCCCCAAACAGCAGCAGTCAAGGATGAGTAAGGGGCCCCCTGCAGCCACGGGTAATGCAAGTACCTAAAGTGGCAGTAACACCTTTAGATTCCCTTGGGTTGATTCTGCCAAGTCAGAAGGTTTTTCAGTTTAGCATTGCCTAAAAAGGGCACTATGATGGGGAATACAATGTTTTAGCCACTGTTCAAAAGCCTAGTGTAGACAGGAGCATACCATCCTTGGCAAAGCAACATGGTTTGTTGACCATATCCTCCCGTGCTGACAAATATTATACCTCCTTTGAAGAACACTACCAGCTAAGCCAATTATTAAAGTCAGTCATCTTCTGTTCTTATAGTGGCATCAGCCGATCTCTGTCATATCATTGCTCAGTGAACCTCCATTTGTTGAAATGACAACAGCGAATGTTCACTTAAGTGCATGTTCATATCAGCGAATGTCTTAAGCAGGGAATGGAATTAGTTGGCCACCATTAGGAAATTTGCCCTTTTCTCCACTGCAGTGTGATCTCAGAGTTGGTATATATACATATAGGTAGGGGGTGTGAGTTTGACATATTGTAATGTGTGTGATGGTCGCAGCATTGGTCAACAAATTCACTGATGTGAAAATTCACTTAAGTGAATGTTTGCTGTCGTTAGTTTGACAAATGGAGTTTCCCAGAGTTGAACCTTCAATGATATAACATAGACCCCATCATTCTTGGTGAAGGTAAAATGTTGCTTAATACTAGGCTCATACCAGCCTAGGATACATTGTTTAAAAGCTCCATAATGTCTCTCTTCATATTGTCCAGGGAGGTATCTCTTAAGTCATTTATTCCCACATGGACTATGACAGAGTCACACTGACTTGGTGTATCCTGGCCCATGATAGGCAACTGATTGTGATAGGCAGCTTCATAGCTTCATAGGTTCTTAGGTTCATTACTTGACTTGGCTTACTTGATTACTAGGCTAATGACTTAAGAGCCCTTATAAGCCTAGCCTATATAACCCAATTTTTCCCAGTAAATGGCCCCTAGGAGCAAGAGGATGGCATGGATTTCTGCCTATGCCATGAGTATCCTACATATTGCCCCTGTCCATAAAAGACATAGGCATTACACCAGGTGTGAATTTGTGATTCCCCAGCCATTGATCCAAAATGGGTTTGAAGAGGGCCAAAGAAGGGTTCTGCTTAATGAGAATAGGAAGCCTGTTCCAAAGCCTGTTCCAAAGAAAGTGGCAATCTCTGAGATACATATCTGTCTCTCCAGCATGTTTTGCTTGACTTGCTGACTAAGTTTAGATCCCAAGTTTGGGAGACTCTCATGCTGTTTGACTTGTGCATCAGGACTGGATCTGTGAGTGCCTTGTATTTCAGGATTAGATCACCTCTCAATAGTCGGTAGGAAACAAAGTAAAGGAATAAGGCTTTCAGTCTACCCACATAGGACGTGTTGTTTACACCCTATATTTTCTTTGTGAGGAACCTCTGAAGTCACTCCAGCTACTGTAAGTGCCAAGTCAAGTACATGCCAAATGGTGCATTATTCTCGCTTATTGTTCTAATGAGGGCTGAGTACAGTGGGACTTTACCTTTCTTGGACCTGGATGCCATACCTTAACTTATAAGTCATGCCACATAGAAGGACTTCCCCACCAAACAGGACACATGGAGGTCAAAGTTCTGGCTACTATCAGAATTTGAAGGAGTATTTGACTTCCCAAAGAGTATGATAATGCATTTTTCACATTTAGTTTTAGGCCATGGATCTAGCACCAATCATTTATCTTATTCAATGATTGCCCCCAGCTTGAAGTTGCCGGCAAAGTTTGTCATCCAGTGGCCTTTCACATCAGCCTTGATTTCAGAGAAGTATACTCTAAACAAGAGTGGTCCCAGCACTGAGCCCTTTGGCACACACTAGTAACTGGCCTCTTGCTGGATTTAAATTCACCATCTTTAACTACATGTGTCCTGCCCATGAGCCAATTTGCTATCCATCTGATGACATAGGGATTTAAGCCCAGTTTGTGAGTTTATTTACAATACCCGACTGGAGAATTGCATCACATTCCTTGGCCATGTTGAAGTAAGTGGTATGTTCTGTTTTAAGCTCATCCATGGCATTAGTGACTTTCTCAAAGAAATCCACCAGATTCAGTAGGCATGACCTGCCCTTGACAAAGTTGAATGGAGTTTGGGCCCAGTGTTTGGAGATTTTCTATCCCATTATTTATCAGGTCCATGATTATTCTTTCCATGACCTTACACATAATACTAGTCAAACTTATGGGTCTGTAATTTCCTGGATCAGTAGATGATCCCCCTTTATGCAGATGGATGACTGTCCTTCACTGCATCAGAACAAAGCCAGTCTGGAGGTTGTGGTTAAATAGAGATCCTAAGGGGCCTGATAAGTCCTGATTTAAGCTGTTTAAGAGGCAACCTGATATACAGTCAGACACCATTGAAGCCATGTTTTTAGCTTTAGAGAGCACATTGGCAAACTGTTCTTTGATGATAATTAGGAGTACAGTGGTGGAAGATATTTCTTGAGGGTGAACTGTGGGTGATGGGTAGGTGAAATATGAGCTGAATTTATTGGCCAGCAGATATGCTATATGTTCTGGCTGAGTATAGATGATGCCATCTACAACTAATTCCAGATATAACTGAAAAATGCCTTATGGTTATCCTTAGCTTTGGAGGTTATTTTTACCTCAAAGTCTGTTTTCAGAGACTTGACTAATTCCCTGATTCAATTGTTTAGACTAATGCGGAACTGTTTGCTCTGTTGTGCTCATTCCCTCTTACTTCTCTACAGGATTTTCTTTCTTTTGTTGTACAGTCTATTACTACCAGGGGTCCACCAGTGTGGCTTGTTTTTGCAGTTTGACCTGAGTATTTTGGTCTGGTATTACCATTTCTATGCAGTTGTTTATATGGTCATATAAGGCTGTTGTGTATGCCTCTGCATGCTTTTCTGTGTTTTCTGGAATTGGGGAAGCTTGGAAACTATCTATGCCATCCCTTAATAGGTGGTAATTTACATTAGAGAAGTTATTAACGTTTTTGGGGTTAGGTGGGAGACTAGTTTTACCTTTATTTCAACAGAAACCACTTTGTGATCAGCGAGGATATCACATGGGGGGGGGGTGTGCAGCACTCTCACATATTTGAAAGCACTATATCTAGGGTATTTGTTCCCCTAGTGGGAGTGCAGGGTAGCTGCTCCAGGGCATCTGAATTTACAAAGTCAAGAAATCTTTGAGCCTGCATGTTAGTAGTCATGTATACCTCTCAATTAATGTAGGGGTAGTTAAAATCACCCATGGGTGTGGCATTGAGCTGGGTGATGAGTGATTCTAGTAACTTTAGGTATGATGTATGGGTTTTTTGATTCTTAGTGGGGGGCCCTGTAGCTAGCAAGAATATGGTAATGGAATTTTGCCAAGGTTAATTGGAGAAGGAGTAGATCAAGCATGTTATATCGTTTGACCAGCCTTGAGGTGTGCTTATCCTTTAGGTAGATAGATACACCTTCACCTTTTGCTCTTTCATGTTCAGTGGGTGGTCGGAACATTTGAAAGTCATTATTGTCATGCACTGTTGGAGTGCTTACCGTAGCTTTGAACCATGTTTCAGTAACTGAACAGATGTCAGCATTTGCCAGAGTAAGGAGAGCTTCCAGGGAGTGCAGTTTCTTGTTGAGGGTCCTAGCACTGAGCAGTAACACCTTTAGCTTGCCACGAATAGCTTTTGTTATGTTGGAAGGTTTGTCTGTTTTCTGTTTGGCAATGCCTAAAAGGCACGATAGTGGTGCATAATATTTTAGCCAATATCCAAAAGCCTAAAGGTGACAGGTGAAGTCCATACCTGACAATCCAAAGTGGCCTGTCAACCGTATCCTCCCAGGATGACAAGTATTGTATCCCTTTGGAATGACACCAGAAGCTAAGCCAATTGTTAAAGTTAATAATTTTCTGCTAGTATTGTGGCATCATCCTTGGAGACAGCAGAATGTTGCTCAGTGCTAGGATCATATCTACCTGTGACACAAATTCTGAAAGCTCAATCATGTCTCTTTTCATTTAGTCCAAGGAGGTATGTCTCAGGTCATTTACACTCACATGAGCTGTGACTGAGTTATACTGGTACTTAGGGGTAGGTGACCTGAGTGCTTGCATGATCTGGTGGATCCTGGCCCCTGACAGAAAACTAACTGTAACTTCTCCTTATCAGTCTTGTAAAAGGGACATGAGTGTGTCTCACAGTGGAGTCTCATGACCATAATATTGCATTGTGTAATGTTTCTACTTATGGGCTTGGTAGCTGAGACACAATGAGCTGTGGTTTTATGTGTTTTGATGGGAATTGTTTTCTTTGTGTGCATGCAAAGTTTCTGAGGACTGCACCTAATAGGCCTTTTGAGGTTTGGGGAAGTTCCATGTGAGCACCTCTGCATATGTGGGTCTGTGTGTGGTCCTTTGTGGGTGTGGTGAGAGATGTCTGTTTGTCACTGACAACCTGTTTGTTGCTGTTTGTGTCTGTATGTGATAGTTTAGTCTCTCGGGTCAATGCGTAACTACATCTGTTACATACTGTATTTGTCTGTTTGAGAATTAATTGGTTGTCAGTGTACATAAAGCAATTGTTATATGGACTCAGGATGCCCTTGTCCACCAAGCTGGATGCAGAGATAGCAGGAAAATGTCCATCATGGTTGCAGGTCCTAATGTGTAATTTCAGGGGATAGGAGTGGATGGTGTTTGTAATCAGACAAGAGAAGAATGTTTACTTGGTGTAATCTGCAGCTAACCTAACCAGCGATGCTGCCCAGTGCCCAAACTAGATGATCTCTGAGTAGAAATAGGCCTGAGTGCTATAATAAGGTAAGGTAGACTTGAGTAGTCCTAACTAAATGTATAAATGCTGCTCACCATGCAAACTAATTTCCCAGTGAGGTAAAGTTCCAAGGTGTATTTTATGGGGAAATTTCAGCTTCTGGTAATTGTGTGAAAACAAGGCACCGGTAACTGCTGCTGAGCAAAGAGCAGTTTGCGCAAACTGATTGTGATTTTCTCTTTGTTTAACCTGGTGAGGCAGGCATCTGTATGTCTGCACAACCGATGAAACAGCCTACACTTCCAACCTCTCAACACAATTTATTGATGTCCAACATGGTTAAAAATCAAAAAAATAAAACCAATTGAAAAAAATGTGAGTATTAAGCACTTTATTCCTACTAACAAGGACTTCATCAGAATACAACTAATACCATTTGCTACGTAGTTTATATAGTCCCACTAACTGACTGTTGAGCTGGAGAATTGGATACCAAATACCATTTAAAGAAATGGTTTCCAAATAAAAACATTCGATAACCAATTAAAATATGCATGACTTAAATTAACGAAATAAGTAATGTGCAATCATATACCTGTTTAAAATGTTCCATAAAAATAACTCAACTACCTTTAAAAACAAAATGAACCATAATAAATATTGTGACAGCAAATAATTTTAGTATTGCTGACTTAAAATTTAACCAGGGTTGAATATTAATATATTCATTTAACCCTGGAGCATATGATGCTTGCAGTCTTAGTTGCCATCTAATTTCTTTTACTTCTAGGAGTGTTCTAACTCCCCCCCTTGGGTTTACCTTTATCTTATCCAAGATGGCAAATTCAAACTTGTTAAAGTGAGGGCATGACCTTATGCATTTATAAAGGGCATTATTTTCTTTTTGTTTAACAATATTATAATAATGTTCATAGATCCTTCTATGAAGGCACCTTTCAGTTTTCCCTGTATAAAAACTAGTGCATCCTATACATTTAGCAAAATACACAATATTTTTGGACTGACAATTTCCTTTTAAAAAACACATCTTTGAACCACTCGTATTATCCACTTTTAAACTAACCTCTTCTAAAATATTGGAACATTGGATGCACCTCTGACACCTCTTCGTTCCATCTCTAGTTCCAGTATCTTGGTCCTGTATATTTGACACTCAGTCAAAGCTTCCTTTCAGGTTTCTTCCCATTTTGTATACAAAGGTGTGTTCACTCTCCAATATTTGATAAATTTCTGGATACGTTCTCAAAATATTCTAATTTGATTTCACTATTTTCTTAATTTCTTCCATTTGGGGACCATATTCAACCACTAAAGCCCTCCCATATTTTCCCTCCCCATTATCTTGAGTGGTGAACAGTGATCCTATACCCAAGAGGGGTTTGTACTTAAGCTCCTATTGGGATTGTAAATAATTCTGAATCTCCAGTACCAACTTCTGCTGGTAACCTCTTGCTAAAAACATATTTTCCACCATATCTAATTCAATGGGAAGGCCTACTCGATGAGAAGTCATCCTAGCAACTCTTATACATTGCCCTTTAACTAAGCTTTTCTTTTGGGCCAATGGATGACCACTTTTGAAGTCCAGGTAAGAGTTGCTGAAGGTAGGCTTCCTAAAAATCTTAGATTTAAACCACCTGCAGTTTTTGTAATAAGTGTGTCTCAATAATTCATATAGTTATGGTTCAAATTAAAAGTGAATTTCAAAAAATTAGTGGTGTCATTCAGGTATTTAAAGAAATTCACTATCTCATTTTCAGTTCCTTTCCAAAGAATAAAAATGTCATCCAAAAATCTCACATATAACTTTATAAAAGCCTTGTATTTGGACTCAAAACATTTTTTGTTTTCCATTCTAACATGACAAAATTGGCATATATGGGGCACAGGAGGCCCCCATAGCCACCCCTTCCTCCTGTTTGTATAATTCTCCTTCAAAAAAGATGTAATTGTAGTATAACACTAAGGCCATAATTTCTACAATCAATCTAATTTTGTCTTACGAAAAATGTAAATGCCTTTTAATACTATTGTGAAAATATTCCAACCCTTCTTGTCTTGGAATTAGTGAAAATAAATTAAACTACATCAATAGTTAAAAAAATCAAATCATCAGACCAGATATCATACCTCAACCTTCCTAAAATATCCCAAGAGTCTTTAAGTAGATGAGGCACTGAACTAACTGCTTGTTTTAACCAGTGATCTATAACTACCCCAATGGGGTAGGCTTTAGAGCCTCTAGCAGCCACTATTAATCTAAAGGTGGCTTCTCTAAATATTTTTGAAGCTTGGGAACACCAAAGATGGTGGGGATAATGGGATGGGTTACCTTTAAAACTTTATATGTATCTAGGGAAATCCTCTATTTTAGTATATATTCCTCCAAAAAAGAGTCGATCCTTTGGTGACCTATATTTACCTCATTAATTGACACTTGTGAATAGATGTCCTTCTTATTTAATGCCATAAATATTTCGCTAGAATATTCAGATGTGTCATATAGCACAATCCCCCTACCTTTGTCAGCCTTCATAATTCTTAAGGTTTCGTCTCCACATAACCGGTCAAAAAGATATTTTTCTTTCTTACTTAAAGTGTGCCTGTTTGTTGTTCTTCTGGCCCTTAGCATACAATTTATAAATCTCTTCATAACCACCTTTTCCAATGTGCTGAAAATGAGATGGATTGGAATGTTAAATAAACTTTTCTTTTTTATTTTTGACCCTTGTTTTTTTCTACATTGGTGAATTTGCTTCCTTCCATATTTCTAAAATGTATTGCCAAATTAAATTTTCTAATAAAAGATTTAATTTCTAATAAAGAATCCACCAGGTCAAATTTTCTAGTTGGAACACATTTTTACCCTTTCTGAAAAAGGGAAAAATGTTCTAGGGTAATTTTTTGCCCTGTAGTTGAATATATGGAATCCTCTATGGGTTACTGCTACTGTTTTTTAACAGTGTTGGACATCAATAAATTGTGTTGAGAAGTCGGAAGTGTCAGATGTTCCATCAGTTGTCACCAATTTCTTTTGTGCATGGTTATTAGTTGACTTTGTATTTTTGCATTTGTATGTCTCACAATGGAGTCTCCTATAACCAGGGTATTGGCTGACCTTATGGTCTTTGAAGTTGAAGTTCCATGGGGTGTCGCTGTATGTGTGGCATTGGGTGTTGTTTTGGTAGAGTGCTTTTGGGTTTGCTGAGGATAATTTTATGTCTGGGAGGTCTTTGCATTTTGGCATGATTGTTTTTTAGTGCCTCAGCAAAATTTGTCCTAAGTGTCAGGTACAAAAGGTGGGTGTAGTATGCATGTTCCCCTCGGGCAGTTTTATCAGTACATGACAATGGCAGAGGGTAGGGCAAGGATGCTTCTTGTGACTAAAGTGATTGTATTCATGACCTGAATGAAATGTAGATACTATATCACAATTTTATGTGGCAATATTGAGATTTCTGTATGTAATTATATTGTTTGTGATGAGTAACATTTTTATTTAATGAGGGTGGCAGGAAGACTTGGCTAGTGTTTTATACTGTTAAAGCTGATTACATCCAAACATTATTGTTATGTGGCCCTTTTTTTTCACTTCGGCCATAAAGAAAATTGTGTCCTAATGGAAGCACTAAAGGGGGGCTCAGACAAGCTGAGAGGAACAAGACCTAGATCAAGCAGTTGTTGAAATCAATGCACTGGGTCGGAGAACTTGAGCACTGGCACAGTGCATGAAAAGGGCAAATGATATGGTAGCTCATGCTAGCAGCAAGGCCAAGCAGAATGTAATTTCCCATGTCACTAAAGGGGGCACTCTGAATCTTAACCCCAGATGAGGAATGTCTTCTGTCCTTCCATGGGGATGACTGCATCAGTGGCCCCCTCCAATTATACATTAGTTAGGACATACCAGAGTCAAGCTGGAATTAGGCTTGCAAGGGGCAGAGGAAGGGGTACTGTCCAGACATGTGGGGGAGATCACATGATAACACAATTGCTTCTCAGGACAGTAATGTCAGTAGTCAAATTGAACAAGCACAACACATTTCATACAAGCCATGTCTGCATTAATCTACACCTAGCAGAACCTCACATTCGAGGTCACAATCACAATAACACAGCACTGGCAGACTAGTGACAGCGGGATCACCTACATCAAGTAAGTCACAATAACAAACCAACTGACTTTACAGTTTTTATGGTAGCCCCTCCTCGAAATCACTTGCACCATCACGTAGCCTGCCAATAAGAGACGTGTATGACTCATTTGATCTTGAAATAGTGTGAATCATTCTCAAAGACACAATTGTCTCTTCAACTTGAATGGGTCTTTGGGTGGGGGGGCAAGTTTGCTTTAATACTGGTTTGTTCACCATCAATGAAAGGTAGTCAAACAACAATGCTATATGGATTGCCAATACTACAGGTTGAAGGTACCTACAACATAAAAGTAGCAATGCACAAGCAATTTTCAGGATAACTATATCAAAAGTAATGACTCATTAAAATGAGTATCCTGCCATGTAAACTTGCACTGCTGCAAGTTCACCTTCCCCACAGCACAAATGATGACAGTTTTTTATGTCTCTAAAGAATTTATTGTGTATTATAGCATAAAATTAGTCTGAGGTGCAATACAACAGAATATTCTAAGAAGAAATGGTATAATATTAAAAAAAACAGTGTAAGTCATTTTCCTTTCATTTGCAGTGCATTAATGCAAGAAAAATTTCACTGTTGACAATATTCATTATTTCTGTGTGCTTAAGTAGTAATGAAAGCACAACTTATTCATGAAATTAGACAAAAATGTGAATTATTTTTATATGATGCCTTCAGACATCATCAAACAGGAGTCAGTGCACACTCAGGTGTGACAATAAGATGAGTTTTATTTTCTAACAGATAATAAAAAAATATTTTAAGATGAGAGAAACTGTCAGATGAACAGTGACAGCAGACCATGTACCACACACCATAACCCACAGATATCATTACATGCATTAATTATACCCTGTGTGTTTTGGGTCTATATTAGAACACCAAATATTCAAAATGTCGAGTGTTCTAATATCGAACCCTACCAATCGAAAATACTAAACATCGAACATTTAGAACAGCAAATATTTTCCTAGGAAAAAAGTCTCTTTTCCAAAACACATATACACAACACAAGCACACCAAACAAACAGCAATCCACACACATACACCTAAACTCTTACACCTAACCCTACACTAAACTATACACACACCACTAACTATCCACTTACCTTAACCCAAACCCTAACAATAAGGTCTGTCACTATCGCACACTCACCTTACCCTAACCCTAACTCACCTACCCCACCCTAACACTCATGTCCACACAATCGCACACTTACGTGACCTGCGCCCTAACCCTAACTCACCTACCCTGCCCTAACCCTCACGTCCACACAATCGCACACTTACCTGACCTGTGCCCTAACCTTAACTCACCTAACCCGCCCTAAACCTCACATCCCCACAATCACATGGTGCTGCGGTAGCATTGTCACCTCACAGTAAGACATTGTCCTGTTCGATTTTCAATTAGTGTGTCTTCTGTGTGGAGACATGCATGAATGGGTGTACCTTCGTTGAAAGTTGTGCTTCAGGGCCGGCAACTCGGCACGTAAAAATCTACTGCCAATCATTAGCAGACTGGAGTTCCGCTGTGGCGACCCCTAACCAGGAAAAGCCAAAAGACACAACAACAACAACCTAACCGGTGCCCTAACCCTAACTCACCTAACCCACCCTAACCCTCATGTCCACACAATTGTACACAAACCTAACCCGCACCCTAACCCTAACTAACCTAACCCACACTCAATCACATACTTACCTGAATCCGACCCGTAACTTTCCACCAGAGAGCTGAAAATACCGAAGCAACAGAAATGGACAACCGAATTCTTTCCCTAGGAAAAAATTTGATGTTCTGTTTCTTCAGTATTTTCAGCGTTCACTGAAAACGGGTCGATATTAGAACACTCGACATTTTAAATGTTTGATGTTCTAATATAGACCCTGTGTTTTACAGTAAGGGAAACACTAACCTAAATGTCAAAGCCCATAGCTGTGGACTAGACGCTGCTTCATTACCTGCGCAGCTACATGCCTTGCATGAGCCTGCCAAATGGGGTTCCTTACTACTGCTGTTGGATGGTCATCATTAGTTGTAGTGGGACTGGAATTGGGAGCTGCAATGACAGCTTTAGCCATTTCAGCTCCAGACTGGCACATGATCATGTTATGCAGAATGCAATATGCAGTAAAAATCCGGCAAGCATTAGTTGGGTCATACTGAAGGGCATCCCCTAACTCATCCCTCATCCTGGCACCTGAAATAGCTCTTCAGTAAGTTAAATACCCTCTCGGTAACAATATGGATCTGGGACAAGGATGTGTTACATGTCTTCTCTGCAGCTCCACTTGGATTTCTCACTGGTGTCATGAGCCATGGCTCCAGGGATATCCAGCATCACTTGAGAAAAAAAGAGAGAGAGAAAGGGGAGGTGACAAAACAAAACAAAAAAAAATGTATTCAGCAATACATTTTAACGTGGATTGCTACTTAAATGCAATATAAAAAAAAACACTCGCCAACAGGATGACCACTGGGAAACCTACCATGCAGGAAGAGAAGGTAGAGTAAGTTAGTTTGCCAGATATGGGAATCATGTGCATAGCCAGGATTCTGCATAGATACATTGTTGATGTACCCCCCTGCATCACACCTACCTGGAAATTAATGGAATGGTGCAACTTTCTATTGTGATACTGCTCCCCCCGTGAACCAGGAGGGAGCCTAATAGCAACATGGGCGCAATCTATTTTACCAAGTACCTCAAGAAAATGAGCCATCCTATAAAAGGCACTCATAATCCTGGCTTGGTCCTGAGGTGACACTGGGAAATAGATGTACTGATTCACATGTGCCAAGAGTACATCCAGGAGCTGCTACAGTATCGTTGAGAGAGAAGCCTGTGAGATCCACAACGAGTCCCCAGTCTGTCTTTGGAAGGTCCTGGTAGTAAGTACAGTGAGGGCTATATATACTTTAATGTCCACAAGGATACAAGGATAGGAAGTCCATGCATCCCACCAGTGCTCCTATACGGGGTTTAAACATACTCACTAAGACCACTATACTGTCCTTGTCCACTCTAAACCTTTCATGTTTTTTTCCAGATTATCAAAGTTATGAGCAATCATTTGCTTATATTTTTACCTTCTTGGCTGGTGAGCGCCAGTGGGCGCAAGCAGTTTTGACCAGCCAAGTCAAGCAACTCGGACCTGGAAATATGAAAGTTAGCAGCAAGTAACAGCATTTTTGCTTGTTGCAACTCTGATAGATTTGGTGAGGCTTCTCTTTCCATAACACCAATGTGGAAAAGCCGGAAAATTTGACTATGAAGCATAAGTGGTGTAAAACATACTTCATTAGCATACAAAGATTTACATCACTCCTCATTTACAACTCATTATTTGCACTATTGCATAAGCACATTTGAGGTTGATGTGCATTGGCGTAAATGGCCTCTATGAATTGAATCACAAAAGTGCTCATCCACAAACATTGCAGATAGCCTCAGCACATTTGCATAGCAGACTATGAATACTGGTCATAATTTCATCACAGGAGAATTACAAAATCATTTATCTCAATGAGTGATTTCAGTGTTCATCCTTGCTTCTCATTGTTTGTACATGGACTTTATGACCTGAAATTGCCCAGAAACGTAAATTTATTAAATAATTAATGCATCAGCATTACAGTTCTAGATTTCTTCTATCTACCCATACCAAAATTGCAGTTCTAGTACGGGTATATAAGATGATTGCACTTCATATGTCAGATCATATGTGACAGTCCACATTAACATCTTGAAAGAAAACTTTATTAAAAAGTAAACTAGCATCTGGGAAGGATCCATAGTCATTGTTGTTTACAGGACAAAAATAAGCAAATAACTGATAAAATTAGCCATTTGCCTTCTGAAGCACTACAACACACACAGCACTAAAATAATAACTTGGGAGGACAGGCAAACGTTTTCATTCCATTTAGATGACAATTTTACTTTAGCAAAGTATTTGGTGCTAGTTTATGCTTCAGTTTCTAAAACTGTCAATATGTTCCATAAAGCTTTATTATGGCTTATACTGGAATAGCATGGAACAATTTAACAAGAAATTGGAAAGATTCGGCTTC